>NC_081558.1:137753512-137916212 GCF_022355385.1 Mustela nigripes | reverse complement strand
ATTTGACAGAGAGAAATCACAAGTAGATGGAGAGGCAGGCAGAGAGAGAGAGAGGGAAGCAGGCTCTCTGCTGAGCAGAGAGCCCGATACGGGACTCGATCCCAGGACTCCGAGATCACGACCCGAGCCGAAGGCAGCGGCTTAACCCACTGAGCCACCCAGGCGCCCCGAGGTCTGCACAATTCTTAAACCTTAAATAGGTCATTCATTTCTAATGAGGTTGGCACTGAAAAGAACACTGGGTTTCCCTAGCACACACAAACTCATACTTCATCCGTCTAAATGGCTTAGACCTTATTCCTAACTCACTCACTTGGAATTACACGTACTGTGAAAGGGCTGGAGCTGTAACCTAGCTGGAAAGGAGATGGGGAGGCAACTGTAATGTCCGCTAAAGCTAGGAGAAAATTGTTTAGTTTCTGGTTGGCCATGATTTCTGTATAATCATTATGCATATGCAGGAAAATAAGACCATAATCTGCAAATATACATCAAATGTAATAACACTTTTGTGAATACTAAACATAACAATGTATTTAACATGGCTATATATTTTATAGACATTTAACTAAATATTTAATGATTTTTGATATCACCATTTTTATGTGTGCAGGTAAAAACCAATGTGATTTTTTCAGGTTTCAAATATTCAGGCCCCTGGGGAAAAAATGCTCTTAGACTCCAGGCATTGTGCGCAACGAATGAAAAGACCCCAGAAGCAATATGGAATGTGTTGGTAATTAAGAAAATATAGGGGCGCCTGGGTGGCTCAGTGGGTTAAGCCTCTGCCTTCAGCTCAGATCATGATCCCAGGGTCTTGGGATTGAGCCCCGCATCGGGCTCTCTCCTCAGCAGGAGCCTGCTTCTCTCTTTCTCTGCCTGCCTCTCTGCCTACTTGTGATTTCTGCCTGTCAAATAAATAAATCTTAAAATTAAAAAAAAAAGAAAAGAAAAAGAAAATACAAAATTTGACAAAATTTTGTGGTTTTTTGCCTAAAGAAAAACTATGTTTATGGGACTAGTGTCCCTCTGGAAGCTAGGAAGGGGGGAACAAAAATAATAAAAATTCTCAGAGTATATCTGGCACCATCAAGGGAAATAAATTTGACTAGTAAAATCAAAGATGTGGGCAGGCACTACTAGTTCCTTTTTCCTTACTATTAATATATCCTTATAGTCCTATGTACAACAAAAGCCCAGAACCCAAACCACCACCACCATGACCACCAATAGCAAAACCAAAAAGAACTACGTTTTGCTCTGTCTCTTGCAAATGGCGCTATTTGACATAATACTGGCCAATGAGATTCAGGTGAAAGTCTGCTGGATTTCTGGAAAAGTCTGCTTTCTCATTATAGATGTCTCCTTTCCTTCTTATAGCTTTCTTTTTCTCCTCCCTATATAGAATGCAGATTTGTGGCTGGAGAGGGTTAGCCACTTTGTGACAATGAAGTGACCATGACTAGAGAAGCCCCACACCAACGATGGTGAAACAGGAAGGGCAGAAAGAACCTGGAGGCTGCTGTCATCAGGGAACTGCTGCCCCAGTCCTAGACTGATCACCTCTGGATAAATGAGAAAGAGAGACACCTATCTGAGGTATCTATCTGTGGTTTCTATTGCGGGCAGCTGAATAGGATCCCTAATTAATGAAGAAAGCTGTGTTGATAAGCAATGTTTTAGTTGGGCCTAAGGATGAATAGAATTTAAACATTATCTTAATATAACGACTTAGGTTGTTCCAAATTTTTACTACTGAAAATAATTTGTACCAACCATCTTTACACACAAAACTATTCTCACAACTTTTGGTTTATTTCCTGAGGATAAATTCTCAGAGATAAGATTACTGGGACAAAAAGTATGAACACTTCTTAATCTCTTGATAGAGATTAGCCAAATTGCTTCCCAGGAAGATCTGAAACAATTTATACTCTCACCAAAATTGTGTGAGCATACATAGCCCTTCACACTGTTACCAGGATTCTGCATTAACTTTTCAAAAAAGGCAGTGGAGGAAGAGAATAAACATGGGAAATGGCATCTCAATATGTTTTAATTTTGATTACTAGTTAGAATAAATTTTCCTTTGCTATTTCGCAACTCCTGTTTTTCTTACCAATTTTATGTACTATTTATGTATGAACATATAAATACTTTATTATGCTTTTTAAAAAGTATTTTCCAGTTGCTTATCTTTTAGTTTTCTTCTTTTTTAAAATGTCAGGTTTACTGTGGTACATATTACATGTAGTAAAATTTGCCTTTTTTAGTGTAAAGTTCTATGAATTTTCATAAACACATGCAATCAGGTAACCAACATTAACAATCAAATATAGAATATTTCCATCACTTCCAAAAAGTTTCCCCATGTCCTTAGGTAGTTAACCCTTCTCCCACCTCCAGCACTTGGCAACATCCTGTTCTCTGTCCCTATAGTTTTGCTTTTCCAGAATGTCATATAAATGAAATTATACAGAATATAGGCTCTTGAGTCTGGTTTCTTCCAGTTAGCATAAAGCATTTGAGAAATCCATCCATGTTCTTATGTATGTAGTACTTTGTTCCTTTTTCGTGGCTGAGTAGTATTCTATTACATATGGAATCCCACATTTTGTTTATCAATGTGAAGCACATTTGGATTATTTCCAGTTTTTCTCAATAATGAATAAAGCCACCATGGACATTTACATACAAGTATTTGGACATAAATTTTAAACTCTCTTGGGTAAATACCTCAAAGTGGAATCTCTGGATTGTGTAGTAAGTATATTTTAACTTCATAAGAAATTGCCAAATTATTTTCCAAAATAGCTCCACCATTTTGTATTTTTACCAATATTGCATGAAAATTTCAGTTGTCCCATATCTTTACTGCCCCTTCGTATTGCCAGTTTTGTTTTTGTTATTTTTTTTCTGGTTTTTAGCCACTATAATAGATGTGTAGTGGTAATTTGTTGTGATTTCAATATGCATTTCTCTGAGAAGTGCAAAAACAAAAAATGCCTAATGCAATAATATGTAATGAAATTAAGAGTGTTTGTGAATTCACATGTATTATCTTTTCATTTTTTATTTTTTCACTGTGTAGATAATTCTTTCCCAATGAGAAATCAGAAAAAAAAATCAGCTATATCTTTCGAGCTTTCTTTTTAAGGATTTGCTCTAAATTATCCACATTTTTAAAAAGATTTTATTTATTTATTTGTCAGAGAGAGGGAGAGAGAGAGCACAAGCAGGCAGAGGCAGAGAGAGAGAGAGAAGCAGGCTCACCGCTGAGCAAGGAGCCGGATGTGGGACTCGATCCCACATTTTGGGTGTTACCAAAAGCCAACAAGGAAAGTAAAGCTGGGTAAGGGGCATTTAATGATGAGTAAGTGCTATTTCGACTAGGTTGGTCAGATCGACCTCTCTGAGGAACAGATGTCTGAGACATAAATGTAGTATTAACTTTGTGGAACAAGGAGATATCTAAAAGAGGAGAATTCCAGGCAGAGCCAGGAGGTGAGAAGGCCACTTAGAGGGCACAGGTCAAACAGATCCTTGTAGACACTTTATATTCTAAATCAGATGAAAGTTATTGGAAGATTCTGAGAAGAGGAGCGATGCGATCTGATTGACATTTTAGAAATACCACTCTGGCTACTGTGTAGATAATTGTTTAACACATTCAATTTAAATAAAAATGCACCTATTGAAAGAAAAAGAAGTAAATAGCAGAAGTATACTTGGATATAGCAAAAAAAAAAAAAAAGGTAAAAGGTGATATTTTAATGCCTAAAGTGTGGGACACACTGGCTTTACTGGTTATTGCTAGTATCTAGGCAACTGTACATTCCTGCATCAAATTCTCTTATGATTAGCTATTTTCCTAAATGATTTAAATAAATCTAAGCATTCTCCCACTGGTTCTTCAACAGAAATTTCTCTGCTCCCTGGTAATCAAGCCTGGATATAGTGTTTCATAGTTTCAAAGTGACTGCGCACCTATTATTTTGACAGAACTTAGAGGAACTTATTTTGGAAAAGTCTGAAATCCTGCAGCAAATCAAAGCTATCCCAGCCTTCAGCAGTAATTCAACTGTGTACCGAGGATGGAGAACCAGAAAGAAGGATGAAAAATCACAGATAAACTGTCTCGAAGGCACATCCACGCAAAATCTCCTCAATCACAGTACTTGTTGCTCTGGGTTTGGTATTATCAGTGAGCAGTTCAGTCAGCTGTAGTGTGATTCCAGATGTGCTGAGAGAACCTCCATGACAAGTGTACCATCTTGTGATCCAAGGAACAGAGTTTGAATAAACTCTGCCCACCCAACTGAATAAACTGAGCAAAATTACTTACTTGTTTTTGAAAAAGTAATATATGCTTGGTTAAAGAAATGCAAGCAGTATGATGAGAGCATGCAGTGAAAAGTTTAAAGAGAGAAATTATGTACACCTGGCTGCAAATTTACTAGCATATGCTTAAAATATTTCTGGAAATATGCACAAGAAATTATTTACACTAGTTGCCTCTAGAGAACTACTGGGTTCTGAAGCAAGGAAAACAGAACAACTTACTTTTCACAGACTCTTTTGTACTTTCTAAAATTTTTTTATTGGACTTTAAAAATTATGTGTGTATGTTAAATTTTCAATTAAAACTAAATAAAAATACAAATATAGCTTTTGTACAAAAATTTTAAACAGTTTTCTGGGATTTTACTCAACTGCCATCATAGGCCAGCTGAGGCAACTCAGTTGAAAAATGAATGAGGTTTTAAACCCATATGTTGACTTCTTATTATATCCCATTTTGTTTCATAATTTTAGATATCTAGTGACTCTCACCCTGTGGCATTTTATTGACTATATGAAAATTAAATATGATAAAAAATTCTTTTTTTTAAAGATTTTATTTGTTTGACAGAGATCACAAGTAGGCAGAGAAGCAGGCAGAGAGAGGGAGAAGCAGGCTGATGCGGGGCTCCATTCCAGGACCCTGAGATCATGACCTGAACTGAAGGCATGAGGCTTAACCCTCTCAGCCAGCCAGGCGCCCCAATAGAAAAAAAATTCTTCTCTAGTATTAAGAACATCAGAGATAATCAGTTGTTCATCACAGTTTTGTTTTTGTTTTTGTTTTTGTTTTTAACTCAAAAGCAGAGGCAGATTGTGAATATTGGTCATTCCTTACAACAAAACCTTAATAGACCACATTTCCCTGCGTCCTTTGCAGCTGGGTATGGCCATGTGAATAAGTTCTGGCCAATCAGATTCAAGCAGGGAAAAAAAAGATACAACTGTGAAAATTACCGAAAGTCTCCTAAAAAGAAAGAGGTATAGCCTTCAACTTCTCTTTTCAGCAGTCCTCAAGTGCCACAACCCAAGGACAGCAAATAGAGAAAGCTGTAAGAAGTTCTAGTTCTTAATGTTCATGAAGCACCATGTTACTTCTGTACTGACCTACGGATTTCTTTTCAGTGAAAGGAAGATAACATTCTACCTTGTTTAAGCTGCTATTTTTGAAGGTCTATTAGTCAAACTGATCTTAATCCTGACACACGTCTTACATATCTTACTGTCCCATCTTCCTCAATATCAGAACTGTGCATTATGAGCTAGAAAATGAAGAATGTCACATATATTAGACATATGGACACAGTCTTTATAAAACACTCTTCAGCTGTTGTCATATCAAGATTGTAGGTTCGTGAGTATTAAAATATTCTTTTATAATATTTTAGAGGTGCCAATTTTCTAATCATAAGATTAAATTATTTAAAGAACATGCAGAGGTGCCTTGGTAGCCCAATCAGTTAAATGTCTGCCTGTGGCTCAGGTTATGATCCCAGGACCAGGAAAGCAGGGATCCTGCCTCTCCTTCTGTTGCTCCCCCTCCTCCACCCCGACTTATGTTCTCTCTCTCTTACCATCAAATAAATAAAAAATAAATAAATAAATAAATAAATAAATAAAATCCTTAAAAAAAAAAAAAAAGAATATCCAAAATGTCCCCAGGTTCCCTTAAAAAGAAAATAAAATAACATGAATCAATGCTGCTTGCCCCATGCCAGGATCGGCAGAAGAGGTTGGCCACAGGGGTACATGAAGCAAGCTCTGGGCCCTCAGCCCAGTTCCCTGGAGTCTAGTGGGTACTAGCCTGTCACTCCTCACCTACAGACCCTCCTTGCCTTTGGCTCAACCTCTCCCACATAAAACGCTGCCAGTTTGGCTTTCCTCATCTATTGTTCCCAAAGAAGCTTGGCAGAAATATCACAAGAAGTTAGAGTTTTCTTTTTCATTTAGCACTTCAAATATTTGAAATCATATAAGCTGACTCAATTCCAGGAAACTTAAGGTATCTTGTGACACTCGTTTAGTGAAGTGTTGAAAAAAGACCCACTCCAGGGTCTTACTGCAAGATGTGAGCAAGCCAACTTGTAGGAGGCAAGGACAAAATGTAACTTCAGAAAAGTGTTTCTTTCATTCCCTGGTGGTTTGCAGGTCTTCTCTGCCCTACTCCTACATTGTTCTCTTGAGCTCAGGCTCTGTGCGCTTGGCTCCTCAAAAGCCCTGCCACTGACTTCCCCATAGCAACTGGTTTGCACGCTCCTCCAAAATCTATTTATGAATGTGTGTTTAATTATAAACCCTTTCAAATCCTTTGAAGGGAATATTTATTAGATGCTTATTAAAGCCTCTTTCTTCAGCATTATCTTTTTTACTTCTCGTATCTATCCTTCAAAGTAGGCTCTGTGAGACTCATTTCACAGATGAGAAAAATGGAAACTCAGGGTTCCACAGCAAGTGCTTTTTGGAACTGTGCATCAATCTCAAATTCACGCAGTTTTTTTTCTACTGTTTCCCTCAGCCATGCCAGAAAGAAACTGGGTTAATCAATGTCACTTACTACCAACAGAATGCAAGGATCACAGTCTTTGAAATCAGACATACCTTTGTTTAATTCCATTTGGTTATTTCTGAGCTATGTGACCAAGGGCAATATATTTAAACTTGGTTCTCTCATCTGAAAAATGGGAATAATAATAGTACCTACCTAGTGGAATTGTCAAGAGGATGTAAAAAAAGAGCTTATATGCTAGATACTGGATGAACAGTATTTATTCATTTAAACTTTTTAAAAAAATTAATTTAAACTTCAAGATGATGACTAAGCATTTAGCATATGCCAGGTCTAGGAGTTCCAACTGCTTTGATTTTTTTTAATTATTTTTTTAATTGATTTTTAGCAGATATATAATGTTATATTAGTTTCAGGTGTACAATATGCTGATTCAATAATTCTATACATTACATAATGCCCTTTACAATAAATGTAGTGACCATCTGTCACCATACAATGTTATTACAGTATTATTGACTAAATTCCCTATGTTGTACTTCTCATCTCTGTGACTTACTTATATTACAACTGGAAGTCTGTACCTCTTAATCGTCTTGACCAATTTCACCCATCCCCTTCTCCATACCAGTTTGTTCTCTGCATTTAAGAGTCTGTTTTTGTTTTTGTTCATTTGTTTTGCTTTTCAGATTCTACATATAAGTGAAATCATATGATATTTGTCCTTCTCTTTGTCTGGCTTATTTCATTTAGCATAATACACTTTAGGTCCATCTATGTTGTCACAAATAGCAAGATTTCATTCTTTTTTATGGCTGAGTAATATTATACATACACATGCACACCCCCCCCCCCATATCTTCTTTATCCATCCATCCATTGATAGACACTGGGGTGCTTCCATAGCTTGGTTATTGCAAATAATGTGACAATAAACATAGGTGGGAATATATTTTTTTAATTAGTGTTTTTATTTTCTTGGGTGAGTGGAATTACTTAATTATATGGAATTTCCATTTTTAATTTTTTGAGGAAACCCCATACTGTTTTCAACAATGGATAAACCAATTTATATTTCCACTTAGAGTGCATAAGGAAAGGTTCTCTTTTCTCCATATCTTATTTTTTGTCTTTTGATGCTAGCCATTATGACTAGTGTGAGGTAATACCTCACTGTGGTTTTGATTTGCACTTCTCTGATGATTAGTGATGTTGAACATCTTTTCATGGATCTGTCATCAGCTATGTTTTCTTTGGAAAAATGTCTAAATAGGTCCTCCATCCATTTTAAAATCAGATTATTTGTTTTCTTGGTGTTGAGTTAAATAGGTTCTTTATATATTTCAGATATTAACCCTTCATCAGATATATAATTTGTATATATCTTCTCCCATTCGACAGGCTGCCTTTTTGTTTTGTTGATGGTTTCCTTTGCTGTGCAAAGACTTGATGCAGTCCTAATAGTTTTGTTTCCCTTGGCTAAGAAGACATGTCCAGAAAAATATGGCTAAGGTCAATGTTCAAGAGTTATTCTTTAAAAAGAAAAGAGTTTAATGGCTTCATGTCTCACATTTAGATATTTAGCACATTTCAGGTTTATTGCGTGTAGTGTAAAAAGTGGTCATTTTTGCACCATTTTTCTTTTTTTTTTTTTTTTTTGCATATAGCTGTCCAGTTTTCCCAGCACCACTTATTGAAGAAATTGTCTTTTCCCCATTGTCTATTCTGGCCTCCTTTTTTTATAGATTAATTGACCATTTGCATGTGGGTTTATTTCTGAGCTTTCTATTCTGTTCTATTAAATGATATGTGTAGTTTTGTGCCAGTACCACACTGCTTTGATTATTATAGCTTCGTAGTATATTTTGAAATCCAGAATGGTGATACTTCCAGTTTTTTTTGTTCTTTCTCAAGACTTCTTTGGTTATTCAGTGTTTTTTGTGTTCCATACAAATTTTAGGATTATTTGCTCTAATTTTGTAAAAAATGTTGGTGTTTTATTTATTTGACAGACAGAGATCACAAGTAGGCAGAAAGGCAGGCAGAAAGGGAGAGAGAAAGAGAGCGAGAATCAGGCTCCCTGCTGAGCAGAGAGCCCGATGTGGGGCTTGATCCTAGGACCCTGAGATCATGACCTGAACCAGAGGCAGAGGCTTAACCCACTGAGCCATCCAGGTGCTCTGTTATTGGTGTTTTAATGGAGATTACATTGAATCTATAAATTGCTTTAGGTAGTGTGGACATTTTAACAATATAAATTCTTCCAAACCATGACCATGATATGCCTTTCCATTTGTTTGTATTTCTTCAATTTCTTTCATCAATGTCTTACAGTTTTCAGAGCAGAGGTCTTTCACCTCCTTGACTGAATTTATTCCTAAGTACTTTCTTGATGATGCAATTGTAAAATGGATTGTTTTCTTAATTTCTTTTCCATTATTAGTGTATAGAAATGAAACAGATTTCTGTATATTAATTTTGTATTCTGCAACCTTACTGAATTCATTTATGAATTCAGCTTTATTGGTTTTACTAGTTTTTTGGTTGTGTTTTTAGGCTTTTCTATATATAGTATTATGTCATCTGCAAATAGTGACAGTTTCTAATTACTTTGAAAATGGCATTAAAGAAATAGAAATTCATTCCTTGTACAAATATTTATTGAATACCAAGTCTGTGTCAAGACTGTTCTAGGGACTTGGATCCTAGGGCTTACATTCTAGCAAGGTGGTGGGGGAGGAGAAATAAATAAAATAAATAAGTTAATTATATAGTATGTTAAGAGATAATAAGTGCTATGGGGGTTAAAAAGTAGAAGAGTGGAGGAACAAGTTTCAGTATTAAACAGAGAAGTCATGGCAGGCCCCATTGAGAAGATAAGATTAGGAAAAAAAACTCTGAAGGAAGAAAGAAAGTTAACCAAGCAGATATCTGAGAGAAGAAAAGATTTACTATGAAGCTAGTGTAGCTTAAATTTCAAGATCCCTAACTTGCAGGGGCCCCTTCAAGAACTTGCTTCTAATTTTGTATTTGTGATTTCTTAATGAAGTTTCACAAACTTGCATACACATCAGTATTTACCCCTGCAGAAAAGTATTGCCAGCAGAAGAACTAGTTAGAGCAAAGGCTCTAAGGTAAGCATACCTGACACACTTAAGGAATAGAGTAGAGCACCAGGGCAGGAACAATGAGCATGAGAGATAGATCATATAGGGTGTCAGAGGCCACTACAAGGACTTCAGCTTTTATGGGAAGCCATTGTGGGTTTTGAATAAAGGTTTGACATGATATGACTTAGGTTTCTTTCTTTCTTCCTTTCTTTTTCTCTTTCTTTCTTTCTAAGATTTTATTTATTTATTTGACAGACAAAGACACAGCGAGAGAGGGAACACAAGCAGGGGGAGTAGGAGAGGGAGAAGCAGGGAGTCCAACAACATGGGGCTCTATCCCAGGACCCTGGGATCATGACTGGAGCCTAAGGCAGATGCTTAACGACTGAGCCACCTAGGCGCCCAATATGACTTACATTTCAAAGCATTGTTTAACCTAGTATACTGAGTTCAGATTTAAGACAGCAAGCAGAAGTAATGGAATGGTTGGGAGGACATGGCAGTAATCCAGGAGAGAAAGGTAGCTTGAATCAGTATGGCAGCAATGAAAATGGAGAAGGGGGTTGGATTCTTGATATATTTGAAGATCAACAGGATTTCCTGATGAATCGGGTATGAGTTATAAAGAAGTGAGAGGAGTACATAAAGTAGTGAGACAGCATGGGATCACCAACAAAGTGAGCCTAGAGAAGGGAAGAGGTCCACGTTCTGAGGCAGGAGGCATAACAACTTTTCAACAAGGGTTTGGAAACACTGGCCTTATATTTCATTGATGTAATTCTTTCATGTAAAGGATGAGATTTAATTCCTTGAGACTTCACTTGTAATTTAATCATTATGCTTGTTAAATTAAATGAAACTAAGGTGTATATAAAGCTTAATCTTCCCTCACTCCATGAAATTCAACTGAGAAGATGTGCTACACAAAGTCAAAGAAAAGGGCATCAGAATTGGAATCTATAGCAAGACTTCTAGTCCCAATTCCATAGATAATGGCACTGTGAACAAGTCATATAAACCTCCAGTCATAGATTCCCACATCAGTGAGACTAGAAGATTGAAACAAATATTCAGTCCCCTTCCATATTAATGTTATCATTTTTGAGGCGATTCTGTACTTGGTAAGGTTTCTTATTTTGTTTGTTTTGTTCTTGGCATAATGTAAGGAAAAGTATTTTGACCAGAGGCAACTTGAAGAATGCTTTCATTCTCTCCCTTAACACTCCTCTTGGTCTGCAAGAGAAGGCTATGGACTGAACTAAATGCTTCAGTCAAAACTGAGTTGGAACATGATCCCCTCTCTCTTTGCAGGATTCCTTAGGGAATATATTATGCAGTTCCTGCTGAGAAAGGGAAGTTTCCTTGGCCTGGCAACCTGGGGATCTCCTATAGGTATTTCATCAGATTTTCTCCCGTAAGGAGAGTACCATGCTGAAGCCAAAAGCAGCAGCTCTTATGTGTGGATCATAAGCCCCTTGAGAATCTGATGCAACAGCTGCTCTATCCGGCCAACAAGAAGAACATCATTGCCACCAAATACTAGAAATGAAATCCTTGTCCTCTAATAAATGATGAGACCAAAGACAGAAATAAAGAGACTTGCCCTAGGCCATGCTGTTAGTAGTAGGTAGTGCATGTAGGACTAGAATCTAGGTGTTGACTCTCAGCCGATGTTCTCTTTCCATTATATGATGTTGCCTTTTATATTTTCCTGCAAAGCTAGTTTCTTTTTTCTTTTTTATTATGTTATGTTAGTCATCATACAGCACATTATTAATTTTTGATGTAGTGTTCCAAGATTCATTGTTTATGTATAACACCCAGTGCTCCATGCAATATGTGCCCTCCTTCATAACCACCACTAGGCTCACCGATTCGCCCCCCACCCTCCTCCCCTCTAAAACCCTCAGTTTGTTTCTCCAAGTCCACAGTCTCTCATGGTTCACTTTTTTTAGGTGGGGGGGGGGGAGTGGGGAATGGAGTACCTCATGTATTGTTTTTCATTCATATTCCATAATACTCAACCATGGTACATCATATTTTAGCATATTCAGAGTTGCACAACCATCATCACTATATAATTTTAGAACATTTTATTACCCCATTACCTATTAGTAGTATAGTACCTATTAGCAGTCATTCCCATTCCCCCCACCCCAGCCCTAGGCAGCCACTAATCTACTTTCTATCTCTATGGATTTGTCCTCTCTGGGCATTTCCATATAAATGGAATTATACACTATGCTGTTTTTTGGTGACTGGCTTCTTTCACTTAGAATATTGTTTTCAAAGTTCATCCATGTTGTAGCATGTATTAATACTTCCTTTTCATTGCCAAGTAAGATCCCATTGTATTGAATGTTGGTTACCTATTCATCAGTGGATGGGCATTTGGGTTTTTTCCTTTTTTTGACTACTATGAATAATAGTGTGATGAATACTTGTATACAATTTTTGTGTGGATATAGGTTTTCATTTCTCTTGCTATACACCTAGGAGATTTGTTGGGTCATGTGACAGCTCTATGTTTAACATTATGAGGAACTGCCAAAACATTTTCCAAAGTGGTTACGTGATTTTAGAATCTTACCAGCAATGTTAGTTTCCAATTTCTCCACATTCTAGCCAACACATACTATCTTTTTAAAATTATAGCCATCCTAGTAAGTGTGAAGTGGTGACATATGTGGTTAGTGGCCTCCACAATGGTCAGAATAGAACTAAATAGTCAGAGACTAAAATGGAATTCAAGGTCAGATCATAAATTCTTCCGCCATTTTTTTTTCAAGCCAACACTTACTGAGCTTTTACTATGTGGCAGTTACTATACTAAGCATTGTCTTAGATTACCTCCTTTAACTTTCATCATACCCCCATCAACAGATATTCTTAGTGGCCCATTTTATAAATGAGGAGACCAGTTTAGTGAAGTTAAGTTACTAGTGGCTGGTAAATGGCAAATTTGGGATTTAAGTATGGGGCTCGCTCCTGCTGAAGTCTTTAACTGCTACATTGTACTACTAAATATTTTATTCAGTAGATTCGCTTTTCCAAAACAAATCTAATCAATCATTACTTTCACAATGTTACCCTCACGATGCATCATCCCTAGTTACCAGGGTATCTGTATAGTTGTTTTCAAATTTAGGTATCATAATCACCTACTTCAATATGCTTCATTAGCTTTGTAGGTGTGTCTGGCATATACAAAAGTTGGAGAACCACCAAGTCTGCTACATTTAAATTTAGCTGCAATTAACAGAAATGGTACCATAAACAAGACAGAAATTTATTGATCTTACCCACTAAGAAGCCTACAGATAGTTGGCCATTCAAGTGTTGATATTAACATCTATGGTGTTGGGAAACGGGGTCCTTCTAACTGGTTTCTTTGTTTTGTATGGCTTCAAGCTTTTCCAGAATCATCTTATTGTCGAATTGGCTGCTGGAGATTCAACTATTACATCTGCATTCCAACCAGCAAGCAGGCGGAAGGGGATAAAATTACACACCTTTCCTTTAAGAATTGCCCAGGAATATACGGACACCACTTCCACTTAATCCCATTGGCCCAGAAGTGAGACATAAGGCATGTCCTGATGCAAAAGAGGCTGGAAAAGTAGTCATGTTTTCTGAGTGGCTATGTGGTCAGTGAACTATTAGAGGTTCTCTTATGATGGAGGAATTAGGAGGACTGAATATTAGGGACAGTTAATTTCCATCATACCCAGAAAGGAGGAAAATTTACCTACTTCCTATTTCTACTTCTGCCATGAGACCTATAAGAAATTCTCTCTGTAAGAGATTTTTTTAGATCCTATAATGAAGGTGACTAAGGCAGTGGCTCTCAATCTTTGCTGCACATGGGAATCACCTGGAGTTCTTAAAAACTACTGATGCCTGACTTCCTTGCCCAATCATGATTTAATTTGTGTAGAATGGAACCTGAGCATCAGGTATTTAAAAGCTCCCATAGTGATTCTAATGTGCAGCAATGTTCGGGAACAACACTCCTAAATTTTGAGGATCTTCAACCCAAGATCCATTGAGTGTGGATTTATTCCATTAATGGCCTTTCTCTGAACTGAAACCCCAGCGGTTGGACTGGTACATATTCCTGGTATTAAGGTTAGGTATGATCAGGGTAAATCTATTGCCAGCCCTGCAAAAGACAGTTCAGAGGTCATGTTCTTCTGACGGTAGCCAGTGACATTTTTATGAACAAAGGAGAACACATTTTAATTTTAGCTATATTTAAACACATGCATGATTTGTGTGGCATGGAAATAGCTATTCTGGTTGTGTGTGTGTGTGTTGCCAGGCTCAGACCTGATAGTGAATCATCCTTGAGCACAACATTTATGTTTCAAACACAAGAACCTATTCAATTCAAATTCGGAGGGCCCTCTCTAGTTGGCAGTATGCTTGTCATTTAGAAGCTCAAAATAGCCTTTTAGAGATTCAAACAGTTTGAGCTAGTGGCATCTCAAACTATTACTAGCTGCCAGATATTTTAACCACTCAAGCAGATAGTGGGCAAAGGTTATGTTTTCTTTGACTTGTTAATGTTTAAGTTGAGATGTGCAATGAGAAGAGGAATAAAATAGAAAATTTTCAAAGAAGACATTGAGACAGGTCATTTCATCCACCTCTTCCCTTCAGAAAGGATGACATTAAAACACTGTAAATAGATAAGAATCTATACTATTTTTATAACTCTTAAATGACAGGATTGCACAACCCTGTTCTCAGAGCACATTTCATTATAACAATTTGCAGCTAGGAAATACTTCTTTGCATTGAACCCAAGGGGTCTGGTCAAGTTAATCCCATTTCCTCCTTGCTAGTGTTCCATTCAGACGGACAACGGCATTTTTTTTGGTGAAATTTTCTTACACTCTTGGAAACTATAATTAAGTAATTCTCTAGGTTTTTCTTTTCTAACCTGAATAACCTTCCTTCATACCCTCCTCTTACGGTTTTCAATTGTAATCACCTTCACAGAAATCTTCTCTTAACCATGAGGTTCCCAAAATTATCTGCATTTGGAATCACCTGAGGAACTTCGATGTCCACCGATGCCTATGTCCCACTTCCACAGATGCGATTTAACTATCTGGAATATGTCCTGAACTTTGGAATTTTTAAAAGATTCCCAAATAATTCAAAATTGCAGACAAGTCTGGGAACCACTATCTGAACCGACCCTCCTACCCTCCCCTCCTTCCTCCTTCCTAATGGAACTTCAATAATGGTCCTCGATAAGGGATTATGATTGACCGAAACAGTGGTTCCCAGCCTGGCTTCATTAGATTCTTCCGTAGAGCTTTGACAATAGGAGTGCCTAGACCCCCCCAACAAATTATATCAGATATCTAGGAGTGGGACCCAGGGAAACTGTGCCTTTAAAGAATGCTCTTCAGATATTTTTAATCCACCACCAGGTTGGAAGCCATTGGTGGGAATCTGTTTTGAAGTGTTTTCTAAAATCAGTAGCATCAGCATCAGCTGGGAACTTAGAGAATACAAATCCTCAGGTCCTAATCTAGGCCCATTGAATCAGAATCTTTGGGGGGTAGGGCACACAACAATCTGCTTTATGACGAGATTTCCAAGTGATTCCAATACCTACTAAATAAAGTTTGAAACGTACTAGTCTGAGCCCATTTTAATGAGTTTGGTTCCTGCTTTCCCAGCCTCCCTTTCAACAACAGTTTGCCATGAGACCCAGTACTGGCCAATGAGACTTAAGAGAGGTCTGGGAAGAGGTGATTTCTGAGAAGGGTTTTCTTTTCTTTTCTTCTTTCTTCCTTTTTTTTTTTTTTTTTTTGGTAGTTTTATGGTTTTAGTGACACAAATATGACATGCATATAAGCTGTCTATTCATTTCCTTTGCCGCACAGCATGGCATTGGCGACTCTGATCGCCAGCTGGCTGCTTTCCACATGGCTTTGTGGTTCTTGGAGGGAAAACTGTGAGCAGTGTCTACACAGTAAGATATGTTGCACATCAGGAGCACTTCAAACTCCTTGACATTGTGGACTAGGAACTTGCAAAGCCACTGGGCACTATGAGCTTTGTTTTTTTGTTGTTCCTGTAACCAATGTTGGTCATCAAGATCTGGCCCTTGAATCTTCTGTGCAACCTATTGTCAGTGCCCCTAGGTTTCCACCTGCTGTGCTTAATTTTGACATATTGGTCTGACTGGGGCCGGATGAACTTCTTGGTCCTCTTTTTAACAATCTTGGGCTTCACCAGAGGTCTTAGGGCATCGATGATGCTGAGTGGGAGATGTTAGCCACTTTAGGCAGTGCTGAGGGAGAGAGCAGGTTTTTACTTTCTTGATACAGGAGAACCAACAAGACTGGTAGTATGCTTCTACTTCTTCCTCCTTTGCCATTTTGAAGGTAGGTGATCTCTGGAACTACATACAGCTGTCATCTGGGAGGCATAAGGCAAAGCCCAAGAGTGTCACGGAGATACTGACCCTGATTTAGCACCATGTTGACCAATACTAGCAATAACCTACCTCCAGACTCCTAGTTATGGGAAAAATAAATCTCTATTTGTTTAAGGCATTGCTAGTAAGGTTTTATCTTGGTTGCAGCATAATACAATCTTAACTGATAGAGAATCAGACCTTCAAGTACTTTCTAAACATGGAGAAAACTCAGAATGGAATAGAACATTTATATTTGGAGGTAATCATGCAGAATTTAAGGAAATTCCCCTTCTAATTGAGATATTCTAAATACTATATCTGTGGATCCCAACATGGCTATCAATCAAGGTTTACATGAGAGATATATTTAAAATGATTTGTGAACCTCACCCTAGATGTACGGAATTGGAATCTCCCAGATTTGGACTGGCAGACTCTGTAACTTAATAAGTTAACTACTTATGCCCCCAGCTGCCCCAGCCTACAGCACAGCTAAGACTAGGGGGAAGTAAGTGAGTCTTAGGTGCAAAATTTAAAGGTATTTACTCTTAGCATTGTGCAAGTGTAAGGTCAACAGCTGCATGACCTAGTGCATAAATGCCTCCTTAAATTTTGTGCCCTAGGCATCTCATCTAGCCTCACTCTAGCCTCCACTCTGATTCAGATAAAATTTAATAGGTAGTAACTGTCAAATCCTCCTTTATACAAAATGATCAGTTAGGTAACTGAAATAGTTAATTTTTCAGTGTGGTTCTAACGTAGTGTAACGACAAACACATTTACCTAGAAACGATGCCACATGCAGTTTAATTTCAATTTTGGGTATGCATCTTGGTATCAGATGACATCAATATTCCTCTGAGTTAAAAAATAACTACAGCACTGATTGTCTCAGTCCCTGTTCACCCACATGAAAACTGGAATGTGATCCTGTGAGGAAAGAATTTAATTAGGTGAGTCAATGGGTGTCAGATACGTGGTGGTGGCAGAATCCAGGACTAAGATCTTCACGTAACTACTAAGTAGTCAAGTATCTGTTACTCAAATTAAAAGTGGAAACTAGTAGGTGTTTGTAAAAATGTGTCGAGCTTGGCTATTCCTGTTTCCCCAAAGCATTTTAGGACACACATATGCAGTGGTCTCCCAGAAATAGAAGTGTGGGTAACTTAACCCAAAGTGTGGTTCCTGTGCCCAGGCTGTGTTCGATGGTGCGTCAGCAGAATGAATGGTGAAGAATCTCAGTGGGCTGACATTCTGGAGCTTCCTAAGAACGCCTTGTTAGGGCTGGCAGGAGGAAGTAGGGGTGCTGGCCAGGCAGACGAAGGAAGTCTGCACATTGAGGCAATGCCAACGGCTAGGACTAAAACTTTAGATGGACCTGTTTCACTCCACATTTCAGGACTCTGACTTTTGCTTTTATAGGCATAGTATTGATGGAAAGAGCTGGTGACTAGTAGCAGGAAGATAGATAACCTCAACGAAGTGATCTATAAAAGGGCCCTCTTGTCACACCCTCCTCTTTTCTGCAGAGGCGGTATTAGAGCACTTCTCATTTTAGTGTGGCTTGTGGGCACTCTAGCATCGATTAGGCAAATATTTAACAAGTAGTTGCTAAAAATGACTACCCTTTCCTTCCTGATGTGTGCTAGACACTGCAACTGACTCCTTACTCTGTGACCTTACTGCAAGGAGGGGATTGGTTATGGTCCTACCTGTGAACCAAGAATTGAGTAATTGCTGCCTTAAGGCTGCTTCCCTACTTCCTTTTCTGACAGTCTTTATGCAGGTAAGGTGGCACTCAGCAGCAACTGGCAAACCGGGACTGGATTAAATCAACACCCAAATGTGTCAGAAAGTTTGGATGGAGTCCAAAATATGTTTGCCAGCCAGGATGATTAAGAAACCACACCTGGTGCCAGAGTTCAACAGAGACCTGCCAGTGTACTTGGGCAGATCTGTGGTGCTCACTGGAATCTGTGCTCCTGCTATAGGGAAGTCACAGGTGGCTCTGCCTGCAAAGTCCCATTCCTTCAAATACAAAGGTTGGGTACGTTTACGAGATGCATCCCGAAGTACAAAAGGAAGAAATGACATGATGTCTGGGATTTGCTTTACAAGTATTTAAATATAAGAACTTCAAAGAAAAAAGACATGATACAAGGAGCTGGATGAAATGTGGTAAAATTGTGATTATTGTTGAATCACGATATTCCATAAATAGGGAATTATGGTATTCTTTCTAATTTTGGATATTTGAACACTTTCTTAGTGAAGTCTATTTAAAAAGTTAAATTGATCATTATAAAACTCATAAATCTTGGGGTGCCTGGGTGGCTCAGTGGGGTCAGTCTCTGCCTTAGGCTCAGGTCATGATCTCAGGGTCCTGGGATTGAGCC
This sequence comes from Mustela nigripes, assembly GCF_022355385.1. Taxonomy (NCBI): domain Eukaryota; kingdom Metazoa; phylum Chordata; class Mammalia; order Carnivora; family Mustelidae; genus Mustela; species Mustela nigripes. Next base: position 137,897,417 of record NC_081558.1, on the reverse strand, counting down.
CTGCATTGGGCTCTCTGCTCAGTGGGGAGCCTGCTTCCCCTCTCTCTCTGCCTGCCTCTCTGCCTACTTGTGATCTCTCTCTCTCTCTCTGTGTGTCAAATAAATAAATAAGATCTTTAAAAAAAGAACGGAAAGGTAAAAAAGAACTGGGTGTGTCTTAAAAAAAAACCTCGTAACTCTTGCAATAAGTCTATGCATAACTTTGCATACTACCCACTTCTTTGAGAGGACAGCAAGAAATAGGGAACCAAACTATGTGGAATCTGATTTGGATTGTCCTTCCTACCCACCCCCAACAACCTCCTGCCTGTGCTTAGGACCCTTATTTTGTAGTGAAAAGATGGCAAGACTGGGGCTCAAGAAATCTGGGTGCAAGTTTGGTTTGTTCATTAATAATGAGACCTTAGGGCATCTGGGTGGCTCAGTGGGTTAAGCCGCTGCCTTCGGCTCAGGTCGTGATCTCAGGGTCCTGGGATCGAGTCTCACATCAGGCTCTCTGCTCAGCAGGGAGCCTGCTTCCCTCTCTCTCTCTCTGCCTGCCTCTCTGTCTACTTGTGATCTCTCTCTGTCAAATAAATAAATAAAATCTTAAAAAAAAAATGACCTTAGATAAATTGCTTGCTGGGCGGCATCTTTCCTTCCTCTGTAAACTGGAGATGATTCTGTAATAACACCCACCTTGTGGGTTATTGGAGGATCATATGAAATAAGGTACCTTGTGAAGTGTTAAGGAAGTGTTATCAACACCAGCAGCATGACCTTGGACCAGATGGCCAAGTGCTCTGACCTCAGAGTCCTCAGTTATGAGGGCGGAAAGTACAACAGCATTCCCAAGGCTGTGGGAGAAACACCCAGGAAATTTATGCAGCTGATTCTTCATTGCAGCCTAGTTGGGGGACACTTGAATTAAATAACAGTAGTGGTTCTTTTGTGCTCTAATAGTGAAGTGGAGGTTGGGGGATTAGGAGTCTGTTGTGCCAAGTTATTTGGATGGCTAAGTATAGGTCACAGTTTGGTAATTTCTCGGTGATAAATAATTAAAGAGAACCAGAATAAATGAGGAGGACATCTGAACTGGTCTGGTGTGAAACAAGGTCCTTATAGCTAGGGGTAGGCACACAAATTAAGAGTGGAGGGGATCAGCTGTTCTGCTCATGCAGCCGTTATGTAAAATGACAGGTAAAAGAGGCTTTCCTAAGCCACCTGGGAGAGCTTATAAGCAGGAGAGCCACTATCCAAGTGAGAACAGAACCCATCATTTCTGCAGTCTAGGGGCCATTTGGGGTGGCTGGTAGGAGGTTGGGGTACATTAGGAGGGTGACATTGGAGTTCTGGCCCTACACCTTTGCCTTCTTCGCTGCTAGGCCCATGAGTTTGGCTTCCCACCATGCCCATCTCCCTGGCTGCCTCTCTGGTTTTCTTCCCAGTATATTCCAACATTTGTGCATACTTGCTTCCAAGTTGCTTTTTCCCACATTCTGATTTCTCTCAGAATTCTTGTTTGTCTCCTGTGAAAAGCAACCCAATTCAGTATTTGTTGACTGCCTATTATGGTCAAAGCCTTGTGCTACTGACAAACAAGAGGAAAAGGGAAGTTTTTCCTTAAAGGCCCCGTCTAATGTGGGGAGGGAGTAGAGACTAAGACAAACACACAGGTAACCCCAACACACAAAGAATCTGGCAAGTGCCACAAGAATAATGAGTTGTGAGAAGATTTTAAGGACAATGGTCATATTCAAAAGATTCGGTGGAGAAAGTGTATTACAGATGATCTTTAATGGTAACCAAGTTTCCTAGAGGTAGAGAAGGATGGGAAAAATACTTGGGGAAGAGCAGGAGCAAAGGCAAAGAGGTAGGGAAAGGTGGTGTATATTTGGAGAATAGCAAGCAGTGGCATTTTGTCTGGGTCCTGGAATGAGTAGAAGACCAAGAGGGCACAGATGTAGGCTGGGGCCATTCAGAAGAGGCACTTCAACTTTCTAAGCAATAAGGGCCCCTGAAAGCTTTTGAGAGGCCAGAGATGAGTACTTCGAGAACCCTGACTTAGTGTGTGCAGACTGGAGAGCCAGATGGATCAAGTTACCCGGTGTGGGTAGGATAAGAGCCTGGTGGCCCTCAGGAGAGGACACAGAGGGCCGCCACATGTTGGTACACAGAGTCCAGGAAACCATGGAATCAAGCTAAGGAGGAAATGCCTCCAGACTCTACTTTTTCTGAGATAAAAAGCTCGCTGTTTTAGACATATTCTTGAGATCTGGAGAGGTCAACGTTTTCCTGTCATACACTAGAAAGACAAAATCAAGTTTTCTCCCCAAGCGGATCTTCTTTCACCATTGACAAATTCACCCTCCTCTAATAACAATAGCTATTCCATAGGGATCAATAAGAAAAAAAAAAACAAAAGTGAGCTGAAGGCCAGAGTAGCCTGCCTTCTTTGTGCCTCAGAACTTCTAAGGAGCCCGAGTGTAAATGATTTTATCCTTTCACATAACAGTTTCCTTCCTCCCCCCATACTCTTAGTTCTATTTCTCCCTGATTTTCACAGCATCTGTGAGGTCTCCCTTTTAAATGGCTCCATCCCTCTTGCTGCTTTTCAATATTCCTCCTGCTCCAAACCACCACGCCTCACTTCAACCATTTTAAGAACCTCTTCACTGTCTGCTTATGCTCTTAAACATTTCCTGGACCTACCCTTCAAGCCACAGCCAGATAGACATCCAGAGTGGCCCTTTTCTGAGTGAAGTAACACCACACAGCTGTCTTATTTCAACTCTCCAACAAGCATGCCCCCATAGGCTAACATCCGAAGTCTTCAGCAGCCTATATGGTCCTTTGTAACCCAGCCTCTGGCTCTGTCTTTTCCTTGCGGTGTACCTACTCAGGCTTGGCCCCTGTTTTCCCCCTCTGCCTGAAATGTTCTCCCTCAGACATTTTTATGGCCCACTCCATCATTTTTGGGTTCTGTTAATGCCACCTCCTCAGAGAAACCTTTTTGGACCACCTCATCACTATCTCTCTGCTAAGCCTGCTTCATTTCTTTTGGTAGCTTTGACCACAATCTTTGTGTAATATCTGTCTCCTCCAGTAGATACAAGCTCGATCAAGACAGGATCTCAGTTGTGCTCACCTCAGTTTGTTCAGGGCCTGGGTAAAAGCCAAGTTCTCAATAGATAATGAATGAATGTGGAGATCTTCTTTGTAGAAAACACTTTCCTCTGATTCTGCTTCTGTTTCTTGGTCCTCATTTGGTCTGGTCTTTGAAGGTTTTGACTTAATACTATGACCTTGCCTCTTGTCTGGCATGGAGCTAAATGTTTCTCTCCTTCATCTCCCACCATTTGTGATACTTTTATGGACTCCTTAAATTTAAATTTGTCCCAAGATTTACTCCTTACTCTCCTTTCCCTCCCTCTTCCTTTTCTCTATCTTTATTTCTTATCTTTGTGCAGATGAGACCCAATATTACTTTCAACCTAGACCTCTCTAAACTTAGTCCTTCCAGTACCTACTGGGTATCCTAAAGGCACCTCATATTTCATATACTTAAAAATTTCTTTCTCTCCCTACCTTTCTATGTGTTTTAACAGTACCATTATCTTCTTGGCTCCCAAGCTAGAAGTCTTAGAATCATTTTTTTATTCCTCTTTCAGACCCCTTTTCCTAGTGGTCACCAATATTACTGGATCTTCCTTCTAAATGGCTCTTAACTCTCTCCAGCTATTTCCATTCCCATAACCACTACCCATTGCCTGCCTGGCCAGAACCAGCTTGACCTCTTTGTTGGTTCCTTTCCTGCTTGGAGGCCCTTATCTAAGCCACCCCCCTGCCCCATCTCTGCTTCAAAAAGTCCCCTAGATTCTGCACCGGCAAGCGTCACTTCACTGATGACGATGCATTCCCAGTCTAGGTTAGGCTTTCTGCTTGTCCCTGTATTGCCCAAGACTCTCAACCCTGCTCTTAACTGGACGTCTAGAGGCCAGGTAGGCCAGACCACTCACTTCACAGCCTAGACCCCAGCTCCCATTTCTCAGAGCAGTGAAGGTTAAGGTTACTTCTTCACCAGCCCCTGCTTCCATTTTCCCCTCCTAATTCCTAGCTTCAGATAAAAGAATCACTTTTGAAAGAGTTGCTTTAAGCCTTGTCTACCCTACTATGAAATTAGTGGCACTCTATTTCCTAAATAATGGAGACAAAATTCCTCAGCTTGAAACTTAAGCTGGACTGTGGTCTACATTTTTTAGCCATAGAATTCCTAAAATGGTCCTAAGATACAAATGCATAAAGGGGCTGGGAAGGCAATAGGAGTGAATAATATATGGGTCCTGTATAACATGATAAGGAGTGGTGGAGACTGTGGCAAACAGGAGAGCCTGTGTCCTGTTTAAAGAGGAAGGCCAGCTCTTGGCACAAAGAAATTTGAGCCTAGGATTGCCAGATGTTCTGATTATTCTACAGAAACTAGAAATTTGAGGTTTTAGACAAAATTTCTGGAGTTTTAAAATGTTGGCCTAATATATATATATATGAATGAATATGGTACAGTACAAGTCATACTGCAGGCTGGATCTAGCCACAGAACCACCAGTTTGGAATTCACTCTCTATATCTCCCAAACCAGCCAAAAGCTCTGAACCCACACTTGTTAAAACAGTAATAATAGCAATAAGCAAGTGTTAGAACAGTGTTAAAGATCTAGCTCCAAACTGAGACCTTGTCTGGTATAATCAGAAGGAAAGAGAATTAGAATGGTGGTAATTTTCTCAGGATGTGAGTCAATGGCATTTGCTGCTTGGTCAGTGTATAACCTAAAACCATCCTGTAGCACCAGCCGAAATGACTCAGTTTATGAAAGCACAGACACAGCATTTCCCAACCTGGTGTAAGGTATATGAGAAATGCTCATTGTAGTAAATAGGTAGCATTTCTAGAGGCCAATAGGATACCATTCTTCAAAGAGTCTGTGTTCCAAACATTTGTTTATCAGGGTTTTGGTTTTTTTCAACATGGTCCCAGAAGCAATGATATACATAGGACCACAGAAGCAATACCACCAATGGATTACTTTATATTTCAATGAAAAGGGTGGCAAAGAAGGCTGTTGCAAGTGTATGGTGTGGTGGTTCAATCCTAGAAACTTCCTCTTTCCTGGTGGCCCTGGTCAGATACAGACCTCTGGTAGGCAGGCCTTCAAGGAGGAGCATGAACACAAGGGTTGAGAAGAGTGTTTCACAGCATGGTTTCTGAAGTCCCGCTAACCACACACCCTGGACTTGTCATTAGCATTGTCCCTCGAATGGCCCTCTTTGACACTGGGGGCTTTCAGGTTTGGCTGAAAGGAAAGAAGGTAAGAGCACAAATGTGGGGGAACATCTTTCCAGCTGTCCTGGAGCTGAAAGGGGCCACAGGACAAGGCAGTTTTCTTTTCTGACAAGGATGCTAGTGCAGTGAGGTTGCAAGTGGGAAGGGAACCACATCTGGAAATGTCTCTAACTTATTCAGGTCAAGGGTTTCTCTTAATTCCCCACTCCTCCCAGTCTTGCCTCTCCCCAGGAGTAGGCTGGAGGCATTTCCTTTACCTAGTATTTCACTCTTTCTCCAGAAGCTCAGCAAGTGAGGCTGACAGCACCCCAGGGGACTCCTACCATTTCCTCAGTCTCCAGGGAGATGCCTCCTGAATGAAAGAATCTAAAAAGAGATACACACACATTTATATATATGCCTTCCTGTTCTCTCAAGCACCAGAATATTTTCTGCTCTGTGCTCCCACACTCTACAGCCTCATTATCTTCTCTGAGATTTTTCTCTCCTTCCTCATACCACTGCCTCTGCTGCCGCCCCCACCACACACACACACACACACACACACACACACACACACGCACTTCTGCTGTTATCTCTGAGGGCTAGGAGAACTACTGAAAAGAGAGAAGCATTTCTAGAGCTTCATCTACCTCTCTTTGGTCTCAGCCTTGACGTATGAATACCAAGAAAGCTGTTCCCAGAAGTGTTAGAGGGAACATTGCTCTTTCCCCAACCCTATTAACTCTCCTCCAATCCCCCCATCAATCACTGACCCCATCACTCATTTCAAGGCTTCTTTTAAACCTAACTTTCTTCAGTCAAGACAGCCACAAAAAACTTTTCCTCCTCGCTTCTTTCCTATCTTTTGCTCCATTCTCCCATCCCCCTAGTTTGGGAGACTGTGCTGGTTTTTCTATTTTTTCCCAATTGGTGATATACAAAGCTTAGAATAAGACACCTCAGGGTGTTCAAAAAGTTTTGTACATTTGTTTGTAAACAGTATTTTAATTAATTTCCAAATAGTATGCTAAATGATTTTCCTCAACCTCCAAACCCCTCCTCAGGTGAAGTATCTTTAAATATAATGCAATGGACCCGATTGTTAATCTGAAAAGTACAATAAAAACACTATGAGAGCTCTTATTCCATTGCTGTCACCGTCCTTGGCACAACTCATCTCACTCAGATCTGCCTGGGAGAGTCTACTGCCATCTGCCACCATGACAAACTTCACAGTAGATCAGATCCGGGCCATCATGGAGAAGAAGGCCAACATCCTAAACATGTCCATCACTGCCCACGTGGACCACAGCAAGTCCATGCTGATGGACTCTCTGGTGTGTAAGGCCAGTATCATTGCCTCCATTGGTAATGGGGAGACCTGCTTCACCGACACCTGGAAGGATGAGCAGGAATGCTGTATCACATTGACCAAGAGGTCAATGGCTATCTCCCTCTTCTATGTGCTCTCAGAGAATGACTTGAACTTTATCGAGCAGAACAAGGATGGTTACAGCTTCCTCATCAACCTCATCGACTCCCCGACATGTGGTCTTCTCAGAGGTGACTGTTGCTCTCCATGTCACCAACAGTGCCTTGGTGGTAGTGGACTGCTGTGTGTGTGCAGACAGAGATGTTATCGTGGCAGGCTACTGTTGAGCGTAGCAAGCAGCTATGATGAACAAGATGGACCAGTCTCTGTGAAACTACAGCTGGAGCCCGAGGAGCTATGTGTTCTCAGGGCTGGTGTCCACTGGCCTGAAGGTCAGGATCATGGGGCCCAACTATACCTCTGGGAAGAAGGAGGCCGTGTCCCTGAAGCCCATCCAGAGAACAATCCTGAAGATGTTGCTGTTACATGGAGCCAACTGAAGATGTGTCTTGTGGTAACATGGTGGGTCTGGTGGGCATGGACTAGTTCCTGGTGAAGACTGGCACCATCACCACCTTTGAGCATGCCCACAATACACGGGTGAGGAAGTTCAGCCTGAGCTCTGTTGTCCAGGTTGGTGTGAAGACCAAGAATCTGGCCAACCTTCCCAAGCTAGTGGAGGGTCTCAAACAGCTGGCCAAGTCAGACCCTATGGTGCAGTGCATCACTGAGGGGTCAGGGGAGCATACCATTGCAGGAGATAGGGAGTTGCACCTGGAGATCTGTCTGAAGGACCTGGAGGAGGACCATGCATATATTCCCATCAAGAAATCTTGACCCCATAGTCTCATACTGTTAGACTGTCAGGAGTTGAATGTGCTCTGCCTGTCTGGTGAACTCTGTCCAAGTTCTCCAACAAGCACAACCAGCTGTACAAGAAGGCAGCTGTTCGTGAAGCCTTACCCTGATGGCCTGGCTGAGGATATTGACAAGGGCAAGAAAATATGTGTGGTGTGCACTTCGATGTCTACAGTGTGACTCTGCATGTGGACACTATCCACTACGAGGGTGGCCAGATCGATCCCTACTGCCTGGTGCTAACTTTATGCTAGGAGGCTGACCAGCCCTGGATCATAGACTCTATCTACCTTGTGGAGATCCAGTGTCTGGAACAAGTGGTTGGTGGCATCTATGGAGTCCTGAACAGGAAGTAGGGCCATGTCTTTAACAAGTCCCCAGTGGCTGGCACCCCCATGTTTGTTGTGAAGGTCTACCTGCTTGTGAATGAATCCTTTGGCTTCATCATTGGCCTGAGGTCCAACACTGGTGCTAAGACCTTCCCCAAGTACATTTTTTTTTTTTTAAGATTTTATTTATTTATTTGTCAGAGAGAGAGCGAGCGAGAGCGAGCATAGGCAGACAGAGTGGAAGGCAGAGTCAGAGGGAGAAGCAGGCTCCCTGCGGAGCAAGGAGCCTGATGTGGGACTCGATCCCAGGACGCTGGGATCATGACCTGAGCTGAAGGCAGCTGCTTAACCAACTGAGCCACCCAGGCGTCCCCCCCAGTACATTTTTGACCACTGGTAGATCCTGCCTGGGGATCCCTTCCACAGCAACAGCCACCCTAGCCAGGTGGTGGCTAGAACGTGCAAGTACAAAGGCCTGAAGGAAAAGTATCCCGGCCCTGGATAATTTTCTGGACAATTTGTAGGCAGCCCTCTCCACCACCCTGAGTGGGACTCTGCACAGCCCTTGCACCTGGCTGACAAATGACCATAACAACAAGCCCTCACATTCTCCATGACACCTTAAGACTGTCCAGACAGTGATGCTCCAACTGACAGGTGCTGGGCCACACTCAGTGCCATCACTCAACATGAACACTTGATGACATTTCTTTCGATATTTATTCCAAGATTCAGAAGCAATAGACATGCCCTGGCAGCAGAGACTTATTTGGCCGATAGGGAAGTGAGATGAGACATGCAACACTTTTTTTTTTTTTTTCCATTTCAGAAACTCAAATGTCCAAAAAGAAAAGGAAAAAAAAGGAAAGAAATATTAATGCACTGAGAGGTTTATTTTGGGTAAATGGCTCATAGTGGATTTTCTCCCAGAAAGAGGGAAGGAATAAGCAGATAGACCTTTTTCTTTGGACAGAAGCCAAAAGGCAGGAAACTTTGTGCGCTGTCACTGTAAGCACCTTCAGCCGTATCAGTGCCATTAGAATAATAAATTTGATGGTGACAAAAATCAAAACAAAATACTGAGAGTATCCAAAACCTGGAAACATAGATAAAATTGGGTTTTCATTGTACTTGTTTAGATTAACAATTAAGCCCACTATTTTAAACAGAATGATTCCTCACATGAAATGTAGTTGTAATTGAAAACAGAAATGTAAATTCCTCCTGTGTTTTTTTTATTATGTTCAATTAGCCAGCATATTAGATTTTGATGTAGTGTTCAATGATTCATTAGTTGTGTATCACACACAAGCACCCTGCCTATTTCCCTGTGATTTGAAAAAAAACTTAACAAGTAGACAATATGATTAGTACACATTCTCCATATAGTCTTTGGAGCTAAATGGATTAACATAAGAGCTATTTGTCTACATGTAAATCCTCTCATGAGGGTGATCAATTCAAATTCAGAGTAAGTTTATAATATATTTATCAGGATACACCAAAAATAAAGATGATTTTAAATTTTGCATTTTAATGAAATCCTAGAGACTCCAATGAGAAGTAGAAAAGTCATAGTGTCCTATTTCTCCTTTTCTCTAAAAATAAAATTCTTTTTACATAAATATTCTATCTATATTACACAATAAATCTAAATAATTGAGAGAGAACTTGTGCTCAGAATCTTGTCACCTCAGCAGAGCTAACTTATCATTTGACCCTGCTCCCTTCTAACTCTGGTGAATAATTACAATGGTGCATTCTCCCATCTTCAATTAACACTACCTCAAAAGCATATTCCATGTTGCTATGTAGTCTTTGTAATTTGAATTTTAATATCTACATCATATTTTTAATTATTCCCCAGTTGTTGGCCATTCATTTTGTAATCTTTTCCATAATAATTAACGCCATGGCTAATCTTCATTTACTTAACATTTTCCCATATGTTCTTCCAAACATTCTAGGAAGTAGGATTAAATAAAGGTCAAGAGCCTAGATGTGAGGAGGTTTTTAGTTCACTCAGTGACCAACCGACTCTTAGGGCTCCGCCCATAGCCTCTTCACCTTTTCCATCAGAGACAGACTATTCTCTATCAGAGATTTATCAAGTGGCTGCAGTCCCCCAGTAGACTTCTGGGACAAGTTCAGAGTCCATTTCAGAAAAATTTGGGCTTAAATATTATGACTTTTAACCCAAATGAGCTTGCTCTATTTTTACTACCAATGTTTCTCAACAAAAAGTAACACCAGCACTTTAAAATTATAACAATTTTGCTGAAAAAAAAAAGTGACCAAGGAGTGATTTAGAAAGTTGTATTCTCCAATAGTAAATATAAAATTTTCTTTGTTTTAATTTGCATTTCTTTTATATTAGCGAGATTGAACTAGTTTTCATATATTTGTTTACTAGTTATTTCCTCTTGAATTAAGTGACTCTTCCTCCAGCTCATTTACTTGTGAGAATCAACTATTTTTGTATAAGCATTTTATATAATATAGATTTTAAGCCTTTTAAATATGTGCTAATATTTTACAGTTTATTTTTTATCATAATTCTAACTATGTTAATAAGCTATATCCACCTCCAATTCTCACAGTATTGCTTCTGAAAGCTTTGGATATAGACTTTGGCTCAAAGGGTAATTGAATTTGTATAAATTACTAACATACATGTTTCCAGAACCAATAACACAAAAGTGTCAAGTGTTGGGATTTTTACAACAAACCAGGGTTAAATGAAGGAAGTATCCTTGGTCAATGCTAAATTTAGGTAATAACTCTTTTCTTTTGTACCATATAAACAGAATATTCAGTTAATATGGACTGGAACTTGAGGGAACCACAATGTAGATATTGGGGTTGGGGATTTGGAATACAGAGAGACAGGAGCTGGGCTTTCTTGTGATGATATGAGATAAGGTCATAGGGTTTGGGATGGACAGATGACGTGTGGACTGGGAGAACTGAGTTAAGAGGAGTTTCTCTTTTCTGCCTTTCTTTTTTTTTTTTTAAATATAATTGATAATATATATTCCGTTCCTTTAATCTAGTCTTTCTGTGGTATTACAATATCTTGCTTACAATTATCGTTATGGTACACTTTTTTTTTTAAGATTTTATTTATTTATTTGACAGAGAGAGAGATCACAAATAGGCAGAGAGACAGAGAGAGAGATGAGGAGAAGCAGGCTCCCTGCTGAGCAGAGAGCCCAATGCGGGACTCGATCCCAGGCCCCTGGGATCATGACCTGAGCCGAAGGCAGAGGCTTAACCCACTGAGCCACCCAGGTGCCCCTCTTTTCTGCCTTTCTACATTCTTTTTCAACCCCTTTCTAATCACCAGCTCAGATTTACATAGGAAGTAGTTTTACAAATATTTTTATTGTCTCCCTTCATTTCCTTTCTTCTTCTCTTCCCAAACTCCTTCGCTCTTTCTTTTTCTTTTTATTATGCAGGACAGTGGAGTCAGACAAGCAATCCATGCCCTATCATTTGATTTTTTTTTTAAAGATTTATTTATTTGAGATAGAGAGAGAGAGTGAGAGCAGGAGAGGGGCAGAGGGAAAGAGAATCTCAAGCAGGCTCCATGCTGAGTGTGGGGCCCAACGTGGGGCTTGATCTCAAGATCCTGAGATAATGACCTGAGCCAAAATCAAGAGTCAGACGCTTAACTGACTGAGCCACCCAGACCCCTTGTTACCATTTGATTATTACTTGACTTTTGCCAGGTTTTTTTTTTGAGTCTCAGTTTCCTCATCTGTAAAATGGAGAATATAATAGTACCTATTTCTAGAAGGCTGCCAGGAAGATTAAAGAAGAAAGTGTTTAAATGCTTAACACAGTGTGCTAGATTACTTTATTCACAAATATTTGATGCTTCCACCTTGGAGAGGATTAGACTCTCCAATCCTATAGATGTCAGTCGTGGCCATGAGTCTTGATTTAGTCAATGAAATATGAATGGAGGTGACATACAACACTTTGAGGCAGAAAATTTAAGAGCCAGTACACAGTTTGCCATGTTTTCTTTTCCCTCTGCCATAATGACTAACAATGTTCCAGACAGAAATTGTTCTATCATTCTGAGTTTCGAACTGAAGAGGGTATAGAATAGTCACAGTCAACATGTGGTGGGCCTGTAGCAGGAACAAGCAAAAAACCAAACCAAACCAAACCAAAACAAAACAAAAACACAGAAAACAAAACAAAAACAACAAGCAAACATTTGTTACATGTTTTAAGCCACTGAGCTTTGGGGGTTGCTTGTTATCACAGCATAACCTAGGCTATATTGATTGATAAACACGGTATCACATTGTAAGAGCTTGTATAATGATTGGTGAGCTGTTAGTCAACATCTGGTGCTCAGATAGGTGTAAAAGACATTTGAGTTCTGACCAGCCAGAATGGAATGTCCTTGATCAAACACAGTAACAACTTCAAAATACATGAAGTGAGAACTAATAGAACTGCAAGGAAAAATAGGCAAATCCATAATTATAGTCAGAAATTTCAATACTTAGGGACGCCTGGGTAGCTCAGTTGATTGGACGACTGCCTTCAGCTCAGGTCATGATCCTGGAGTCCTGGGATCGAGTCCCGCATCGGGCTCCCAGCTCCATGCGGAGTCTGCTTCTCCCTCTGACCTTCTCCTTGCTCATGCTCTCTCTCACTGTCTCTCTCTCAAATAAATAAATAAAATCTTAAAAAAAAAAAGAAATTTCAATACTTATATCCCAACAATCGATTAAACAAATAGAAAATCAATAAGGACATAGAATACTTGTACAACAACCAACTTGATCTATTTGACACTTATAGACTATTCTGTCCAACAATAGCAAAATACACATTCTTTTCAAGTGCATACAAAGCAATTATCAAGATTAACTATATTCTGGGCTCTTTAACAAGTCTTCATTGAAATCACTCAGAGCACATTCTCTGACTACAAAGGAATTAGAAAACAATAAAAGAAAAACATCTGGAAATCCCTAAATATTCAGAAATTACACTACACAATCCTGTACCTGTGTACCAATGAAGAAATAGGAAAACCAGAAAACATCTCAAACAGTAATGAAAATGAAAGCATAATGCAGCAAAATTTGTGGCATACAGCAAAAGCTATGCTTAGAAGATCTATACCTTAATATCTTATATTAAAAAAGAAAAATGTCCAAAACCAAGAATCAAGCTTTCAACTTAAGAAGCTATAAAAAGAAACTTTAAACCAAGGTTAAAGAGACTTTAAACCAAAGTAAGCAAAAGGAAAAAATAATTAGAGCAAAAATCAATAAAATAAACATGGACAAAAGAGAAAAGGAATGAAACCAAAAGCTGGTTTTTGAAGAGATCAATAAAATCAAGAGATAAGAAGGGGCGCCTGGGTGGCTCAGTGGGTTAAACCGCTGCCTTCAGCTCAGGTCATGATCTCAGGGTCCTGGGATTGAGTCCCGCATCGGTCTCTCTGCTCGGCAGGGAGCCTGCTTCCCTCTCTCTCTCTCTGCCTGCCTCTCCATCTACTTGTGATTTCTCTCTGTCAAATAAATACATGAAATCTTAAAAAAAAAAAAAATCAAGAGATAAGAAGAAGAAAGACAACAATATTATAAATCAAAGAAAGGACTTCACTACAGATTCTCTAAATGTTAAAAGTATAATAAATTTATCAATAAACTGACAACTTAAATGAACAAATTCCTTAAAAGACACAATCAACATTGATTCAAGAAGAAATAGAAAAAATGCTTAGCTTCATGTCTATTAAAGGAATTAAATTCCTAATATCTATTTTAAAAATTGAAGTCTGAATCTGAGCCCAAGTCTAGACCCAGAAACCTCTACTACTAGTGAATTTCATCGAAAATTTAAGGAAAAATATCATCAGTTCTACATAAAGTCATTCAAAAAATAGAGGGGAGGAAGGAATATATCCCAACTCATTTTACAAAGCCAGCATTACTAATATCAAAACTTGTTAAAAATCTAAGAAAACAACTTACCAATATCATTTAGGAATGTACATGCAGAGATCCTTAGCAAAATATTAGCAAATAGAACTCAACAGTATTAAAAATTATACTAGACTATGATCCAGTAAGTTTATCTTGAGGGATATGAATTTCAAATCAACCACAAAAACTGGTCAATGTAATTTACCTTATTAACAGAATAAAGGAAAATACAATATATTCATCTCAATAGATAAGAAGAAGCACTTGATAAATGTTTCATTTGTAATAAAATCTGTCAGCAATTCAAGAGAAGGGAACTTCCCAAAGTTGTAGATGAGGACATCTACAAAAGCCTGCAATTAACATCATACTTATTTATAAAAAGACTGCATTAAAAAACACAGGAGAAAGTCTTTAAACCTGGGATACGCAAAGTTTCTTAAAAATAAGGGTAGGGGCACCTGGGTGGCTCAGTGGGTTAAAGCCTCTGCCTTTGGCTCAGGTCATGATCCCAGGGTCCTGGGATAGAGTCCCACAAACGGCTCTCTGCTCAGCGGGGAGCCTGTCCTCCTCTCTCTCTGCCTACTTGTGATCTGTCAAATAAATAGATAAAATCTTAAAAAAAAATAAGGGCAAATCATAAAGAGTGATAAACTGAACTTAACTGAAATTTTAAAAAACCTCTATTCTGAGATAATATTAAGGCCATAAACAGACAAGCTAAAAATTGGAAGAAATTGTTATAAAATGTACATTTCACAAAAGACTGGTATCCAAAATATATAAAGAAGTCCTACAACTCAATAGTATAAGATGAAGCAATCTAATGAAATAAGGAGCAACTAATCTGAATAGATACTTGACAAATAAAGATATATAAATTGCCAGTAAACACATGAAAAGATGCTCCATATCATCAGTCTTCAGGGAAATGTAAAGTAATACCACAATGGATCACCATCACATATCCATTAGAAAGGCTAAAATTAAGAAGACCGAAATACCAACTGTTGGGAAGGACATGGAGCAACTAGAGCTGTTATGCATTGCTGGTAGGAACACAAAGTGTCACAAATCCTTTGAAAAATAATTGGGAAGTTTCTTAAAAAGTTAAACATACACTTATCCTATAACCCATGAATCCCATTCACAGTTATTTACCCAAGACAAATGAAAACCTGTATCACTATATGCCTGTACAAAAGTCTGCAGCAGCTTTACTCCTAGAATTCAAAGGTGCAAACAATCTAAGTGTCTGTCAGCAGATGAACTAATAAATTATGAGATAGTCATACAATAGAATATTACTCAGCTATTTAAAGGAACTACTAACACATGCAACAGTATTGATGGTCAAAAGAAACTAGACATAAAAAAGTACATATATATGATTCTATTTATATGAAATTCTAGAAAGGCAAAATCTGTAGTTACAGAAAGCACATTATTTGCCCAAGACTAGGAGTTGTGGGTCAGGGAGCCTGGACTATAAAGGGGTACAGGGGAACATCTTAGGGTGATGAAAATTTGTGGTTTCTTGACTGTGGTTGTAGAATGGTTATTACTTACTTGTTAAAACTCATTAAATCATAACTTAAAGTGGGTGTATTTTATGGAAATTATACCTCAATAAAATTTATCTCCTTAAAAAAGTTACAGATTGGGGCGCCTGGATGGCTCAGAGGGTTAAAGCCTCTGCCTTCAGCTCAGGTCATGATCTCAGGGTCCTGGGATCAGGCCCCACATCGGGCTCTCTGCTCAGCCGGGAGCCTGCCTCCCCCCCTCTCTCTGCCTTCTCTGCCTACTTGTGATCTCTTTCTCTCTGTCAAATAAATAAATAAAATATTTTTTTAAAAAGTTACAGGTAGTGCTTTAAGGTCACACACACTGAACATATCCTCTTGGGTTGGATCAGCTCTCACTTTTAGTTGTGTGACCTTGGACAAATTACTTAAATTCCCTTTGCCTCAGTTTTATCACCTGTGGCAATAGGATAATAACAGTACCTAGTTCACAGGATTGTTGTGGGGATTAAATGAATTAACACACATAAAGCTCTTAAATCAAATGGCAAGTATTAATATTATTACTGTAATTTTTATTGGTCACCTGGCCAGTCACAGAAAGGCACAAATATTTAAAAATGGGCCACTCTATGTTGTTCACTTTTCTTCATCACATCTTGTTCCTTGTTCATCTCCAGTATCAAGCACAGCATGATAGGCATGGGGTATTTGATAAATATTTGTCAGTGGATGAACTGTTTAATGAATGAACACTTACTGGACATGTTGCATAAAATATATAGTGATAGAGAGTTTCTGTTTGGGGTGATAGAAAAGTTTTGGTGATGGCTGCACAGCATTGTGAATGTAGTTAATGTCACTGAAATATATGGTTAAAATAGGATATTTTATATTATGTCTATTTTACTACAATAAAAGGAAACATGTATATATACCTACTGAAAAAGAACTGCAGCTTTGGATTTCAGTTCTGCAGAGGCTATATATAACCTCAGAAGAGTCACTACAGTTCTTTTGTCTGTGGCTTAAATGTGGAGGAAGATGTTCATTTGTAGTGACTTTTAAGGTCTTAAGATGGGGATATTATCAACATCCTAATGGAAAAAGTGAAAATTTGGATCTACCGTGGGGTGCATTAATAAATAAAAAAGCTTGATCTATCAAACATCTGCCTAGTAAGATAAAATTTCCACCAGCTACACTACAGCTTTCTTCCTACACTAAAGCTATAAAAATATACAAGATTCAGCACCTGTTTGTAAAATTATGAATTGAAATATCTTGAGTTCCAGTGTTACATTACTCAATAACTATATGATTAACATTCTTCCTCTTTAGAACTTATGTAACACAATTTGCTTGCATATCTTGAACACTTCTATAAAAATACTAATTTTGTTGATATGGTCCGTTTTTAGGAAATGTTCTCAAACTGACAGCCTGAAAAGTATCATAAGTTTATTTTAGACACTTCAAGCACTTGAATGAGTGTTCATCTTACGGCTATAAAATATTTACCTGTTCCTCCTTCCCTTACCGGGAATTACTTAGGAACTAATTGTGTCTAAAATGATTAAAATCACATAACAAGTACAGAGGAAAAAGAGTTTCTAGTGGTTAAATTAATTTTGACTTGTATGTAGCTATACTTCCTATCAAAAGCCAGAAAAAAAAAAGATACTCAACAGTTCCACTCAAAAGGAAAGTTTTATTCATTTCCTTCCTCCCCACTTCTCTCTCTACTGCTGCAGGGCAACCACTGGAGAAAAGAGGAGGCGTGTTAGATTCCACAGTGGCACCTACACTGACGTAGAGTGTTCTGCTGCCTGTTGTGTATTTTGGCTCTGATAGACTATCTAAGCTTCCATTCCCTTATTATCAAAATACAACAATGATAAGAGTTTCTCTCCCTCAAGGAATCTAATTTACTTCACAGTTACTAAACAGCAAAGAGCCATAGGGAGATTTCTTTTTTCCTTTTTTAAGAAAAGAGCTAAATGAACCACGTGTATTATTTTCTTTACATAGGCTAAGGCTTTGAATAAAATAGGGATGGGCGTTTACAAGATATTTTAAATATTTCAAAAAGCCAAGTAACAATTCTATCAATACTAAGACAAAGCTACCTGGTTCTACATTTGGTTTCCAATTTTCATAGCATGCTTATTAAATGCTCTAATGAAAGGTTATATATGTTTAATCAGAAATGGAAAAGTAAATTATTATAGGATAAATGTATTTTGTTTATTAGACAAATGTTTTTAAAAATATGAGTTCCTGGGGCACCTGGGTGGCTCAGTTAAGCAGCTGGGTAGCTCAGTTAAGCAGCTTTGGCTCAGGTCCTGATCCTGAGGTCCCAGGATGGAGCCCCACATTGGGCTCCCAGCTCAGTGGTGAGTTTTCTTCTCTGCCTGCCTCTGCCTCCCCCATGCTCTCTCTCTCAAATGAATAAATAAAATCTTTAAAAAAAAATGAGGTTCTTATAAGAAAAGGATAATAAAACAAATCCTTGGTGATGAAAATGATGGGAACCAGGAGCTTATACTAATTATTTGGTAAGTAGTCATCTTTCCATACTGCTGCTGCCTAAGTGGGTATTTATTATTTGTGATTTATACCCTACCATTTTCTGAAAACATTTAACTTGTCTCATGCTGGCTAAATATTCTTTCCATATTTTGGTTACTTTCTTACTTAATGAGATGGTAGAATCCTGAAGGAAAAGGAAGACCAGTCTTAGATGTCTGAACTTCATTCTGTTTTTCTAACAGACATTTTCTGGCAAAGTAGGTGTTTTCACCTTGTCCTACTCATTGACCAAAGCGTGGTTGGAGGAATTTTCGGGTCAGATCCATTTGTGGCCCTATTTCAGCAAATGCATACTGACAGCCTACTGTGTGTCAATCCATGTAACTAATGTCAAGTGTAATTAGGTGAAGGGAATGCATATTAAAAGAGTAGGCAGACTGTTCAAGGTGAAGAAATAATTTATGCAAAAGGCATGAGGCAGGAAAGAGCTGGGCTGGTCTAGGGAAATGAAAGGACAGTAGGTTTAAGTTCTGTGCATGCAGGAGAGCATAGAATGAGATGAGCTTGGAGGGGCTAGTAAAAGTCAAAACATGCCTGGCTTTGTAGGTCATAGTAAGAAACTCTTAATTTACTCTCTGACTGTCCTGGGTGAAGAGCCTAGGACTGGGGCAAGGGTAGTAAGAAGTGTGTCAGAGAAATCAGTTTGGAGACCTGGTTTGGCTTAGACCAAAGTTGTAGAAGGGATATGAAGAGAAGTACATTGAGATTTATTGTGAAGGTAGGAAATAGGATTTATAGATGGATCAGATGTGGGAGAGGAGGGAAAGGGAGAAGTTTCTGGCTTGGGCAATTATATGAAATGAAACACCATTGCCTTGGAAGACTCTTAAGTTGGAAGACTGGGAAAGAACAGGTTGAGCTGGGAGGTCTTGAAAGGGAATCAAGAGTTTGGTTGGGGGTATGTTGTGTTTGAAATGCCTGAGAGATGTTGAAAGAGATGTCAAGTTAGTAGCTATATTTACAAGTCTGGAGCCTATTAGATATATGGTTGATCAGCATATACTGGTGGTTTTTAAAGATATAGTAGAGGAACTCCATATTTTAGAGATTGAAGAGGAAAATGTAAGGAGACAGAAACAGGGAAAGGGAGTAGAAAGGAAATCATAATGTGTAATATACCAGAGGTCAAGAGAGGAAAATGGTCAGCTGAGAAGTTTGCAGCTTGATGCTACTGAGAAGTGAGTAGGAGGAGAGTAAAGTGTCTATTAGACTGGATGCCACCAGGGTTACTAGAGGCCTTGAGTAGACAGTTTCAGGAATGTGAAGGATACTGAAGACAGACTGAAGAGCAGGTGAAATGGAACAAATGAGTTTGAGACAGTACAAGCAAATAACTCGGGGAGTTTAGGAAACTGTATAAAAAGGAAATTCAAGAATGACAGATTTGGGGGGGTGCAGATGGGGCTGAGATGAGCTAAATTTTTTGGTATGGTGGGCTGCAGGTGACCGCAGAGCATCCAAGTGAAAGGGTCTTGCAGAAAGCAGGATTATGACTGGAGAGAGAGTTTTGAAACCATCTATGTGTAAAGCTGGGACAAGAATCTCTGGCCCAGATGCCTTTTTAACGAACCCTATCCATGTTTAAGGTCCGACAGAAAAAATTCAGCGTGTGATCCCTCTTCCAGACATTCATCTTGGACTACTCAGCTCAGCTAGTAATTACTCTAACCTCTCTCCAGAATCTATAAGCTACCTTAGTCCTTTACTTGGCCCTTTAGGGGTTTTCTGTAAATGAAATTTCTAGAGGTAGCATTTCTGGGTTGTGTTGTATGTCTTGAACCAAGATGTCGGAGGACAGCTGCCCCCTGTTAGGGACTATGGGGGATTGTAGAAAAATTAATGAGATATGCTACCTCTCTCTGTTCCTTTTCTGAGTGGCATGTTCCTTCTGCTGGTTTCTGCAGCCTTTGCTAAATAAATCAGGAATTTAGACTCTTCTGGGTTCACCTAGTGTGATATCTGGGCCGTTCTTTCAATAATGGAAAAAAGAGAAGAGCTACGAAAATTAGAGGAGGAGGAGGGATTTTGGATGTGGAACCCATTACATATGACTGCCAAGAAGTTTCTTCAGCACTTTGATGAAGACATTTAAGATTCCTCATTGGAATGCTTTCTTATGAGAGTAGCACATAGATATATTTCATAGGTTTCTTTCCCTTTTTTCAAAATGACTTTAACATACACCTACTCTAAGTTATCATCTTATATGAACGGATTCATTTCTCAATAATAATTACAGAAGCCACTATGTGGGCTCACTACTCCAACAAGAACATAAAGCATATTGTGTATCAGCTTAAGTATGTGGAGAAACAGTGAACTTTTTCTTGTTCTAGTGACATCCATTGACTCACACATGGTTTCTCTGTGTCCTGACACTGTAAGTTCAGTGAAAAGGAGACAGGAACACAACATGGACACAATATAAGAGATGATTTGTAGTTCACCAAAAAAGGAATATCTTGTTACATTAGCTTCCTAGAGCTGCCATAACAGAGTGTCATAAACGGGTAGCTTAAAACAACAGAAATGTATTGTCTTCTAGTTCTGGAGTCCAGGAACCCAAAATCAAGGTGTCACTATGGCCTTGCTTCCTCTGTAACTTGTAAGGGATTCCTTCTTTGCCTCTTTCTAGCTCCTGGTGGTTGGCCAGAAACCTTTGGCATTCCTTGGTTTACAGCTGTGTAACACCAATCACTGCTTTCCTTCTTAGATGGCATTCTCTGTGTCTGCAATGGCCTTTTTTTTTTTTTTTTTTAAGGACACCAATTATATTGGATTAGGGGCCTACTCCACTCTAGCATGACTTTATCTTAACTAATTACATCTATTTCCAAATTTTTGTGACACTATGTCCAAATAAGTTTATATCCTAAGGTGCTAAAGATTAGGACTGCAACATATCTTTTTCTGAAGAGACATTAAGTCAACACTTAACACTCACAACTTTTCTCAAGAGAGTGGTAGGGAAGGAAAGGAGGGAGAGAGGAAAAGTGGTAGTCACAGATAATGGTTAGGCAGCTACTTGTCCCCATTCCTGTTTCCAGACCACTACTTTCTTACCTTTTTATAACTAAAAAGAGGGACCCCTGCTATTTGGCTAAACTATCCTCTCTTCCTTTTTTCTGGTAGGTGCTGTTATATACTGACAGTTACTTCTCTGCACTAAATATTGGGCAGTGGTTCTCAAACTTCATTGTATATTCCAGATCACCTGGAAACTTGGTAAAAATATATAGAAGCCCAGGCTCTATCCTACTTCAACAAGCCTGTCTCTGTATCTTTTAATGGCTCTCTAGGTGATTCTAATATACTCTGAAGTTTGAGAACCACTGGCCTTGGGCACATGGCCTGTAGTCTTTCTACCTCAACATTTGCCATCCACAAATGTGGATGTGACTCATCCAACACCAGGACTCTCATTTCTTGATCTCTTCCCCCTCAATGACCTTCTATTCCACTCCATCATAGCTTGCCCCTTCCACAGCTACACTCTGGATCTTGCCAGCATTATCTCACTAATCTGGAGTAATCAGTATTATAGGGAATAAGCTGCAATCCTTGAGGGCAGAATTATAAGGTAAGTTCTCTTTTTGCTTCCAATTGCCCTTTCAACTACCTCTCTAAACTAGTTCTTACTTTGTTTTCTTTGTTATTAGAGCAGAGTACTAGCTTTTCTGGCTTTCAGGTGATAAAAATTCTTCTCAGAACTCTCAGCCATAAGATAGTCTCAGTGCAATCATTAAAATGTTCAATAGAGTTTGAGACACATTCAAAGCTAAGGCTCCTCTCTCCCTTCATCTTATTACTGCTGCTTGCTGGAAAGCCTGTGGAGGGAGAAGGGAATACCTATGGTCAGTTCTTGTTCCTCTTCACCCTACTCCCAGTTCAGCTGCCTCTGTACACTCCAGGACTGGATCAAGAGGAGAGAGGAGAGGTTGTCAAAGTTTCACTTGGTTGTCATGGACACAATCCACCATGGGATGGCAAAATTCCATTGCTTACTCTTTCCTTCGATGGCCATTTTTGTGGGTTTTGAAGAGATGCTTCCTACTTGGAACACCCCAGTAAGCTCCCATGATGGAAGCAATGTCTCTCACCTCCTACTGGCTTCCTACAATTTCTTCCTCAGTCCCTGACCATCTAGTTCCCACTCCCTCAAGCTAGTCATGGAATCTGGGACAGCTCTAGACTGACTGGTTCCTGCCATAGGCCTGTATCTGGGCCGGGGGAAATACTCACCCACCCTTGCCTAGCTGCTGGTGGATATATAATCTGCTCCCAATACAGCCTTACATGCTTCCCACCTCATTCCCCTCACATACACCTAATTTGGTCAGAGCATCTCTTACCAGCCCTCACACTCTTCAAACTCAAGGAGGCACATTTGAAGGTCTTCAAATGTTTTCCTTAAAGTATCTTTCTCATGTCATTTGAGAGAGGAGCACAATTCTCTTCACCTAGAAAAAAGAGAAAGAAAAAGCCCAGGTACTCCAAAAATTCTCCAAAGAACACTTGTCTTTCTATTTTTCAATTCCAATGTTTGCACACACTCCAGGAGGGTGATGGAGTAAGGGTCACAAGACTAATTTGACCATCTCTTTGCAGGTCTCACATAGGTGATATAATGCCTCATTATAGCACCTTTTGTTTTCTTCTGTCTTTAGGGCCTCAACCAAAACTAAAACAGAAAGAACTCCAATTAAACATCCTGTTTACACAAAACACTGCTCCCTAATTTAGAAAATGGCTAGTTTGCTTGTTAAACAATTCTCACTAGGATCATTACTTGACCTCAAGGGGAACCTTCTCTGATTCATGGTCCCCTTTACTTTCTCTAATCACTAGCCTTCTCCTGCTTCCCTCACTGCCAGGTTAGATTTCATAGTCCATACTTTTAGTACTTCTTTTGCCAATACCATAGTTTCCTTTGTCTCTTTACCATTTCAAAACATCAGCCTTGAAGAACTTCAGTCTTGGATGAACTCAACAGCTCATATCCTCCATGCCTGCATCCAGGCAACTGTACACCATAACTGAGAAACATAAAAGGACACGTTGATATGACTATAATCTTCAGGTCACTAGCTCTGGCCTCTCAACTCAACACTGCCAACAATTCTATTATATTTCTTTGGCCAATTGGCTTTCTTGCTCTCAGGAAGGGTCACTTCATGTGTTTCCCACTGTTCTCAACCTTTAATCCCCTACTCTAGTTCTTACTCTCAGAAAATATCTCACCTTTTATTTCCTGGAGAATACAGAAGTCATTATCTTGTAACACCTTCTCCCTAGCAAACTTACTACCCAACCCACACCTGTACCCATCCTATTCTCTTCCCCTGCTATTAAAATAGAGATGCTCTTTAGTCTAAGAACAATTATTCTGTTCCTTTGGACCTTATTTCCTTCCACCTTTTTTGGAACTATACACCATTAATTATCCCTTCTTACAACTTCAATATCCCTCTTCTGGATTCTTATCAATATCTAAACATATTAAAAGTCTACCCCATCTTAACAAACCTGTAACAGCTTATACTGAAAAGTAACTATATACCACTATTGTTCTAAATATTTCATATATGCAAATTATTTAATCATGTTGTCCTATGAAATAGGTAGCATTTTTAATCTCCATTTGAATCCACACAGATTCAGAAAGATTACATAATTTGCCCAAGGTCACACAGCTGATGGATAAAGTGGGATTCAAACATAGGCAGTTTGGTTCCATAGCTTTTTCTACTCACTGGATACCCTGCTGGTCTGTTTTTATTGTCTGTTGTTTCTCCAGGTTTTTATTGCATTGTCTTATCTCCTCAGGAACTATTTCCTTCCCCCCTCCAACTTTTATTATGGTAATTTAAAAATTTACAGAAAAGCTGCAAGAATAGTATAATGGGTACCTCTATATCCTTTATGGAGATCCACACACATATCTAAGTATACAAACACATACACAGGTAGTTACATATGGCATGATTCATATTTCTGTTACCATAGTATACTCACTATAATTTTAGTATATGTGCTGCCGAAGCAAGCACAGCTCACTATAATTGCATAAAGTACAGCTTCACTGCTCGAGCTTCAATCTTCAAATCACCTTATAATTAACAGATGCCCATCATGATCGTTGACAGTGTCAAATCACAATACTTCTTTCAAAATTTGTCAGTGATTGGTCACTGCACATCTGTTATTCAGTTCAAGCACAGACAACAAAGCATGCAATTGTGTTGTTTCTTTTTCTCCCAGTGATAAATTCACATGACACTTTTTAAAAAAAGATTTATTTATTATTTCATAGAGAGAGAAAGAGAGAATGCAAGCAGGGTGGGAGAGAGAGGGAGAGAATCTCGAGCAGACTCCATGCTGAGAGCAGAACCCCATGGGGGGACTCGATTTCATGACCACAAGATCATGGCCTGAGCTAAAATCAAGAGTCAGACACTTAACAGACGGAGTCTCACATGACACTTTATGAAATAATATTTGAAAGAGTAATTGGCCAGAAAAGATGAAAGTGCAGGAAAGAAAAGTGATAATACTGAAAGTGAAATTTGAATCAAGCACAAATGGAGTTATAGAAGAGATAACTGAGAATACTGACACTGCTACTATTAGAAACACTCTAGATATACAGCCAGAGGAACTTACCGAATGCAGAGTTATCGAGATTAAGGAAGAAAGTGATTTTGATGAAAAGCTTAAAAATGTCTTGGAGGAAGTGACATTGGCAAAAACTTCACACTAAAAGAACTTTGAAGATTTCACAAATTTTAAATGCAAATGATAAAATGATTCAAGCTGATCCAAACTAGGATTATGACAATTTGCAAAGGTACAGAGAAGATGCTTGATCCAGAGTTTTATAATCAGAAAAACTGTTCAAACTATCCTAAGTTTTTCACAAAGAAATATAATACTTCAATTCTCAACATTTCTAATGCTTTAAATTCTAGTGTATCAAATAAAAATTAGTTTTACTAGTTTTTAAATTTTCCTACATTTATAACTGAATGTCATAATGTTTTGACAAAAATATTTATACAGGTCATGGAACAATGGTAATTTTTCCCACTGGTTATGAAAATAATTTTTCACAACTTCATTTTACACGGTCATTTGAATGCTGCACTACTAGAAAAGTGAAGATTGCATATAATTATAAGTATTTTTTCTTCCTGAACCATATGAAAGGACTCTAATATGATGCTTCACCCTTTAAATAGATCAACATGTATCTTTTTCCTAAGAACAGGGACATTCTTCTACACAATCACATTACCTCTTATTCTCAAAAAATTAAACATTGATACCATAATATATCTAATAGTCAGTGCATATTAAAATTCCCCAATTATCTTATTGATATCCTTTATAGGATTTTCTTAATATCCAGTATCTATATAAAGATCAGACACAGCCTTTAATTTCCTTTAATCTAGAACAGTTCTGCTTTTTTTTTCTTTTCCTCTCATGACATTGATACTTTTTAAAGAGTTCTGTAAAATGTCCCACTATTTGTATTTGTCTGATTATTCCCTCAGGCTTAGATTAAAAATTGATGTTCTAGAACTTGTTCTTTCACCTGCCCTGCTCCTACTCCTCAGACAGGGACGAGGTAGTTAGCTATTGTGAAATTTCTGTAATGCTCTTCTCTCCATCTTATTCTTTTTTCTATCTCCTTAACCAACCAAAAAGTAACCAACAAATCCTCTTCTTTGCAAAAAACAAAACCAAATAACTTCACAACCAAATTCCTCAACCTTCCCATACTTGCTTAGGAATGACCAAAATTCGTCATCCATTTCTTCATTTGTTTGTTTCAAGGAGAGTCCCTCTTTTTATCTCTTGGTTACTCAAATGTCCATGTGATCTCAACTGCAATCAAAATCTATTATCAAGACTGAAAATTCTTAAACTAAAATTGAAATGATTACCATCAGTTTAAAGGGACACATCTCCCAGAGGATGATTTTGCCTTTTAGCAAAGTTCTGTGAAGAGGTATACCCAGGGCCTATCCAGTTCCCAAGGCATAACAGACACTGACATTTTGTTGAAGTGAATATATAGCACAGTGGGCAAAATGTCCAAAGATTTCCAAATCAAACTGTCTTAATTAAAGCACTTATTTCAGACTTATAACTGTTTCTATTGATAATAGTTTATACAAGAGAGTCTTGGATGACCAGGTAGGCATTTGAAAAAAATCTTTGAAATGCTCTTGCTTTAATCTTGGCCAATAAAATAACTCTCATAATATAATTATCACAGATGGCTTATCTCACCAACTAGTCTGTAAACTTGAACTCAAGGAAGGCATTATTACACATCTTAAGGTCTTGTTCTCCACAACTCCTAAAACATGCCTTATCTGCAAGTAGAATTCAGTAGAAGCTTGCTAAACTCAAAAACATTTATACGTATATATATTTTATAGGAATACTACATGGCTGATGATTTGTTATTTTAAGCGTGATCATTTGGTTAAGTTGGTGTGTGTCAGATTTCTCTATTGTCAAATCACCTCTTTCCTTTTGTTACTAATAATGTATAAGGAGATACTCAGAGACTGTGAATATCCTATTTTCTAATCATTGACCCAGTGGTGTTAATATCCATTAATAATTATTTCCTTATCAATTACTATTTTGATGGTTACAAACTGATTTGTTTAAAAGATTTTATTTGTTTATTTGACAGGGAGAGACACAGAGAAAGAGGGATGACAAGCAGGGGGAGGGGGAGAGGGAGAAGCAGGCTTCCCACTGAGCAGGGAGCCTAATGCAGGGCTTGATCCCAGGACTCTGGGTTCATAACCTGAGCTGAAGGCAGACACTTAATGACTAAGCCACTCAGGTGCCCCCAGAAAATGATTTTTTAAAGATTTATTTATTGTAAAGAAAAAGAGTACATGGATGAAGGGGCAGAGGGAGAGAGGACCTCAAGCAGTCTCCCCACTGAGCACAGAGCCTGATGCAAGGCTCCATCTCAGGACCCTGAGATCATGACTGGAGTGGAAATCAACAGTCTGATGCTTAACTGACTGAGCAATTCTGGTGCCCCACAAAGTGATGTTTTAACGTTATCAATCTATCTACATTTTTTAATTGGCATGCCTCTGTAAAGATGAGTTTTCCCTCCGCTTGTTGTACCCTTGCCCTTTGCGTATTTTATCAACTCACAGATTCTTTTTCATTCAATATGTTATAATAAATTGCATTCCTTATTTTTATCATTCAAATTGCCCTATTTGGTCCCTCAGAAGAACCTTTAATCTGGCCTCTGTGTCCTTTGACATTTTCCATTGGTTTGTGAATGCTTATCTGGTTATTTTTAATTGAGTGTCAGATATTGCATTTAGATAACTGTAAAAATAGTTTGAGGCCTAGAATTATATTATCTGTCTCCAAGGAGGATTTATATTTGCTTCTGGCAAGAGGTTAAGGCCACTAGCAATTCTAGATCACCTTAATCCAGTTGGAGGACACGAGAGGATTCGAAGCTAGGAGGGTTAGCCTATTACTGGTTTACCATTATTTCCAGTGTATCCTTTGGATCCCACCTTATAGCCTATTGTCACTCCCCTCTGACCTTACTCAAACTTCAAATTTATATCCCTCCCTCTGTTAGTCTGTCGAAAGTTCTGCTTAGCTTCTCAACCACCTCTTTGGGAAAAGTGCCACTAAACGTTCTGCTCACCTCCATGGATTTGTTAACTTCATTCTTCATTTTAGCTCCTAGAATGATTTTAAAAATACTTTGTTAAAAAAAGAAAAACAAAAACAAAAGACAAACAAAAATATTTTGTTCAACTTTTGTGGGTTTTCTCAGTAAGAATGTAAGCCTGAATTACCAAATCAATTACTGGAAGTGAAAGTTCCCGTTACCACAGAGTTGACTTTTAAAAATAAAAATTTTGTCATGTCATTTTTCTAATTAAAACATTTCAGTGACTGCCTGTTTTTGGTTTAGACTCACAATCCCAAGTTCAAGAGTCACATGCTCCCCCAACTGAGCCAGTCAGGTGTCCTCTGCCTACTTTTCTTCAGAATCGTTTATTAGGCCTGAAGGTCTATATCCTCAAATCATCTCCAGCCACTCTTCCTCTTGCTTTCTACTTTCCAGACCCACTGGCTCTCTTCTGCATGCCACACTTTCACAATTCTGGTTTTGCACACACGGTTCCCATCCCCTGACCATTGTTAATTGTTCCCACCCATCTCTCTCTGATCAAGTTAATGCTTAATCATCAGAGCTCAGCCAAATGTTTCTTCACTAAAGAAGCCCTTCCTGGCTCCCCCAGCCTAGATTCATCTTTGTCCTGGAACCCTGCTCTTCTTCATCAGAGCATTTACTGAAGTTTGTAATTATATGTTGATTTGAGTAAAATTTATTTTCTTCCATATGCTAAATGCGGGCGTGGATCCTGTTCATTTTGCTAACCAGTGCATGCCCGGCAACTATGCATAGCAAGTGTTCAATAAAATAGTGGAATGAATAAAAATGATCATCAATCAACAAGTCCTTTTCTCAGCCATTTATCTATGCAATTAGCCCATTTATTTCCACCACCAGGACTATGCTTCAGGTTTTGATGATGCAGCTGACATTTCCTGGTTTTTAACTTTGAAGTCCGATTTTTTAAAAAGTTTCAGTTTTCATTTTTCTTATGGTCTCATTGATTTCATGTCAAAAGAGCATTATTTTTAATCAAAGAAACATTATTTTTTGGTGACTTCCAAAACTTTAAAACCAAGAGATTACCTTGGTTTCAGTGTAAACATACTTAGCATTGAGAACAAGTCCTTCAGATTCTTGATTCTCAATTTAGCTAACTCATCAGAAAGTAAAAAATAAGAATTTCAGGCAGGTGATGAAATAAAAATGACATATCACATAATATTGTAAATATTTTCTTTTGCTTAATATAGATTTTCCTGGTAAATACCATCAGTTTTGCATTTGAAGATTAAAAAAAGTTGCTTCTTTGGAGTCTGTAGGCAAGAAGTCAATAAATAATGGGAACTGTAATTGATAATATGAGATTTTGTTTCAAAACCAAATTTATGCTTACATTACTAGAAACTTATAAGAGCCTTCACTGATTTTTTATTTTCATATTTTACTATGCTTGACTTGGAGTTGGCTATGTTTTCTCCCTCTAAACCCATAGAACATACAAATGTCAACTGTTTCATTTCTTTAGCCTCGGAGTAATTTCTTATTCAGTCAACTTCCTTGAATGGAATCTTCACTAACAAAGTTAGGTAAAGGAAACTGTAAGTTAGCTTAGGTTAAAGGAATTACAGTTTACCTCTGCTGAAGAAATGAGTAGACACACCAACATTGGACAACACCTTACTTCCAAGCTTTGTGAAAATAAAATTCCCTCTTCTGCAAATGCAGAATACAGCCCAATACTTTTTTTATTTTATTTTATTTATTATTTGACAGAGCAAGACACAGCAAGATAGGTAACACAAGCAGGGGGAGTGGGGGAGGGAGAAGCAGGCTTCCTGCTGAGCAGAGAGCCCAATGCGAGGCTTGATCCCAAGACTCTACTAGGATCATGACTTGAGTCGAAGGCAGACCCAAGTCTGAGCCACCCAGGCGCCTCAGTCCAGTACTCTTTAAAAAGATATACTTTCAAGATTCCTAACTAACTTTCATGTCAAATGAAGGAATCAATGTGTTTGCTCTTAGCTTTAGAAGTGGGGATATCCTTAGATATAGCAGCAAGCAGTGCTAGCTTCTCCCCTACCTTTAATCTTCATTATCCAACCATCTACTAACCATCTCCACTTAGATATCTATTACATCTCAATCTTAACATGTCCAAAATTACAGTTTCCCCTTGCTCCCAAAAGCCTGCTTCCCACAATCTGCACCATCTTAAAGATTGACAACTACATTCTTTTAATTGCTCAAGCTACAAAGTGACAGGTCATTCCTAGCTCTTCAGTTTCCCCTCTACCCCAAATCCAATTCAGCAGCAAATCCTCTCAGCTCTACCTTCAACATGTGTCCAGAATTTAATCACAACATCACTGCCATGGTTACCACACTTGTTCATTCCCTAGACTATTAACTGATCTTGCTTTTGCTCTTGCCATCCTACAAGTTCTGCTACACATAGCAGCCAGAATTAATCTTTTAAAATGTAAATTATATAGATTTTTATGTCACAGTTGAATCCACAGTCCCTACCATGGGCCTAAAAGGTATGTAATCTGGCTGCTTCTTTGACCTCTTCAGCAGAACTCTTTTGTTCATTCCACTCCAATCAAACTGGCTTTTCTGATTTTCCTCTAATATGCCAAATTTACCTCTACCTCAGAGCATTTGCATAGACTGTTCTGTTTACCTGGAATGTTCTTTCTCTAAATATCCTCATGGCTAGCTGCTATATCTTCTTTAGGCTTCTGCTTAAATATTTCCATTTAGGAAATGCCTTTCCTGCATGGCACATCATTTTAAAAATTCACCTCATTCCCTTATTCACAGCTTAACACCTTAGCCAGAGTGACTATATATCTCAGTTTATCCAGGGCAGTCCTTTTTTCATCTGCATTGTCTTGACATAATTACAGATGATTATTCTCAAAGTGTTCTTATTTGATAAATTATGTGGTTGTATACCCTTAGCATGTCTTATTTGTACAGTTTTCATCATCACCTGATACCACTTCTATCTCTTCCCATTAGAATGTTGATAAGAGTTGACCATTTTCTTCTCTGCTATATCCCTAGCCCTTGGAAATGCCTAGAACACATACTCAAATATGTGATAAATGAATGAATGAACAAATGAATGAATGAGTTGGGGTCATTAACTACCTGATTATCTTAAGTGTTCTCCTGGGAAGTAGGGAGGAAGAGATAAATAAAACATAGCTCCTATTCAATGTATAAGCTCCACCTGAGAGATTCTGTTTGAGTGGTCTTGTGTAGAGACTAGAAATATTTATTTTTAAAGTGGCTCAAGTAATTTTCAGGTATAGGTCAACCTGAAAACCCATGGCTCAGGAGTTATCTGCATAGTGGAGGAGTCAAATGAAAGGCAGGAATGCATCAAAACCATTCCTCTTCAGTGAATGGCAAGGGTAATCCAGTACCCAAATCACCACTTAAAGTTTGGACATCAATATGAAAACTTATACTATGTACATGATACTTCACAGTGTGGCTGGCCAGGACTACTGATGAGTTAAATTCCTAAATTCCATTGTTGTTACCGAGAAAAGTCTTGAGTATTGGCTTTGCAGAGCCTGAATGGCAAAAAGAGAAACTATTATGAGCAAGAATGTCTCATGATAATATAAATGAGGACAGGGAAGTTTCCCCACAGAGAACTGATTCTGGGACCTGATGAAATGAGCACTTGGACACAATTTATTTGCAATGAACAGCTTTGGAACCAAACCAATTAGGGTACATACCCTAATTATATCCTTAAGATAAACTCACACCAGTATAAATGCTGTTAACTCAGATGAATCTCTGAACATAATTTTCATCATCTTTAATTAATTGGGAATTCACTTTTTCAAAAAGTAAATGGCTTTTTCCCCTTATTAAATGTAGATATGGGGCACCTTGGTGGCTCAGTGGGTTAAAGCCTCTACCTTCAGCTCAGATCATGGTTCCAGGGTCCTGGGATCAAGCCCTGCATCAGGCTTTCTGCTCAGCGTGGGGCCTGCTTCCTCCTCTCTCTCTCTGCCTGCCTCTCTCCCTACTTGTGATCTCTGTCTGTCAAATAAATAAATAAATAAATCTTTAAAAATAAATGTAGATATAATCCAAATAGAAACAGCTGTGTTTCTTAACATGCTAAAGAATAATAACTCTAGATACTTCAAGAAATCTGCTGCTGGTAATTCTCTCCTCTGACAATATGCAGTTAGGCTTAACTCCTCATTATATATTCTTAGCACTTTGCCTGTATACCTCTATTTTAGCACTATCACCGTAGTGTTTGTTTATTTTTCTATTTGGCCACACCCTGGAAGTCTCCTTCCCTCCCTGTCTCCCAGCCCATCTCAAGTGTTTTAAAAGACTATGAGCTCACAGACACATGAAAAAATACTCAACATTACTCGGCATCAGGGAAATACAAATCAAAACCACAGTGAAATACCACCTCGCACAAGTCAAAAAGGATGAAATTAACCAGTCAGGAAACCACAGGTGTTGGCAAGGATGTGGAGAAAGGGGAACCCTTCTACACTGTTGGTGGGAATGCAAGCTGGTGCAGCCACTCTGGAAAACAGCATGGAGGTTCCTCAAAAAGTTGAAAATAGAGCTACCTTATGACCCAGCAATTGCACTACTGGGTATTTACCCTAAAGATACAAACGTAGTGGTCCGAAGGGCCACGTGCACCCGAATGTTTATAGCAGCAATGTCCACAATAGCCAAACTATGGAAAGAGCCCAGATGTCCATCAACAGATGAATGAATAAAGAAGATGTGGTGTATGTGTGTGTGTATACATAAATAAATAAATACATATACACACATGTATATACATACACACACATACATACATACATGCACACAATTGAATACTATGTAGGCATAAAAAAAACAACATGAAATCTTGCCATTTGCAACAATGCAGATAGAACTAGAGGGTATTATGCTAAGCGAAACAAGTGAATCAGAGAAAGAAATTACTATATGATCTCTCTGATATGAGAATTTGAGAGGCAGGGCGGGGGGGTTGTGAGGGGAAAGGAGGGAAAAATGAAACAAAATGGGACTGGGGAGGGAGACAAACTGTTAAGAGACTCTTAATCTCAGGAAACAAACTGAGAGTTGCTGGAGGAGGGGGATAGGGATACAGTGGCTGGGTGATGGTCACTGGGGAGGGTATGTGCTATCGTGAGTGCTGTGAATTATGTAAGACTGATGATTCACAGACTTGTACCCCTGGAAAAATTAATACATTATATGTTAATTTTTAAAAAAAAGACTGTGAACTCTTAAAGCTTACCTAGGGAATATCTTCAAAGTGAAGAATCCCTTGCTCTCTGAGATTCAGATTCAGAAAGTCTAGGATGGGGCTGGAGAATCTGCAGCAGACTTTCACAGGCCATCTGGATGGTCAGTTCACAGACTCTACTATAAGAAACAGACAGAAAGTAAGAACTATCTAAGTCATCATTGCATAACTAGTACCCGGCACACATACACCCAATAAATGTATTCTAAATCAACTGAATGAATGATCCAGAAAACATCTGCAGACTTCTCTGAGGGAATCATTTTGTATAGACCCAAAACCAGTTAAATCAAACAGCACTTTGTGCGCTATAGGAATTACTCAACAGGCCCAAAACTGAAGGGGAATTGAAGAGCATACTTGATTGTCATGCATCCTGTGACAGGAACAGTCCAGCAGATGATTAGGGAGTTGACAAATGCAAATCTTAGATAAACAGAATAGTTTATGATCTGGCATAAACATTTTAGAACTTATGCTATTCATATTTCATCTATTTAATTTTCTGCTAGGCCAGATATCCTCATCTTTCCCAGACAGAGGTGCCTTACTGCTTCATCAGAGGTGGAGAAAGATGAGTTTCAAGAAAGAGGACATTACAAAGAAGAAATATTTTTAAAACCTGAAATTGGTCCTTAAAGTGAATATTCTATCATTTTATGAAAATATGAATCTTAAGTGCACATTTATCAAAGCATGTTCATGTCTGAGTCTGAATCGGCCTATCTCTGAGCTTTGAATTAATTCACCTTTAATTTGTGCTGATTAAATTTCTTACCTTTAGTTGCTCTGACATATTCTCTAGCAGGATTTTCCAATCTTTTCCCATCAACATCATATTCAAAACCCACTTTAGGTAGATAAATTCCAGCCAAAATCTTTTCTTGTTCTAGAATCCTAAGAGTGCAGCACTCCCTCCAAGGGAAATAGGAAATCTTTCTTAAGTAAGTTCCAGGGGTTAACCCATTAATAAAAACATCAACACAAAATTTTCAATAATAGATTTTATGTTTAAAAACAGTAGTAATTCAGTTGCCTAGATAATAAGTTTCACTTTTCTTTCACTTTGACTATAATAGATACATGCAGTTATGAACTTCCTTTGAGTCAAAGAATTAAGTTGTCTTTATATAAACGTAGTCAGAAAACATTATAGCCTGGACTTACCACTCACAGAGAAGGAATTGCTAGTCTACCATTTATGCACATTAGCTGCATTCTCCATGTAATTTCACTATAGCATTGCTAAGAACTAAGGTGTCTGTTTTCAAATCTCAGTCTTTCATTGTGCTGAGTCACATTAGTCACTGTTTCCTTCTTGATGTGGCAACCAGAAATGATTATCCTTCTATCAGAAGGATGTTGGGAAATTAACTAATTAACTATTACTAATAATTGTGAAAATAGAAAATAACATATTGATACTTATACTTCATAGCATGTATTATGCTAATGAAAATGGGAAGTCTGGGGTCACTTGAAATTTCAAGGGAGTAGTTCTGGCTTTTATATGAAAAAACTGTTCATTGAAAGTACTCTACCAAACTGATCAGCCATGCCAAGGCAAATGCAACAGACAAGGAAAAGAAATTACCGATAAAAGGAATAAATGGAAAGGAAATTAAAATATTTTAATGCTATAAATATATTTAAAAAGAATTAAATGGCTTAGGGCCATATATAAAAAGTATACACCTACATATGGCATTTATTTATTTACTTATGTATTCTTAAATTTTTGTTTTTAATTTGACACAGAGAGATCACAAGTAAGGAGAGAGGCAGGCAGAGAGAGGGGGGAAGCAGGCTCTTCGCTGAGCAAAGAGCCTGATATGGGGCTTGATCCCAGGACCCTGAGATCATGACCTGAGCTGAAGGCAGAGGCTTAACCCTCTGAGCCACCCAGGTGCCCCAGCATTTATGTTGCCAGGTATAAGTTTGTGCCTTTTGTAGTTTTAAAGAGTATTCAAAGAGGAGCCACTTATTCATGTACGTTTTCTTACAATATTTAATTCAGGAACTTGAATGTGATATATACTCAGTAAATACTTTTTTAAAATTAATTTATTTATTTTTAAGATTTTATTTATTTCACAGAAAGAGACACAGCAAGAGAGGGAACATAAGCATGGGGAGTGGGAAAGGGAGAAGCAAGCTTTCTGCTAAGCGGGGAGCCCTCTGCAGGGTTCAATCCCAGGACTCTAGGATTATGACCTGAGCCAAAGGCAGATGCTTAAGGACTGAGCCACCCAGGAGCCCGTAAATTTTTTTAAAGTGAATTGACAAGTTCTATGACAAAGAACCAGTGAGGTAAAACATCATAGTTACTTGGAATATTTGATGACTATTCGTTTAAAAGATTGTGCTAACATGGAAAGCTGCTTATAATATAGGGTTTAAAATATGAATATACAATAATCTTATAACAATAAGGGAAAAAAAACCCTTTTGAATAAAATAAGACCAAACACAACTGTAGCAAAGTGTTAAAATGGGACTTTAGAAGGTTCAACTATGGGTAATTTTTTTTCTGAGTAGCATGTATATATATTTTTTATTAACATATAATGTACTATTTGCCCCAGGGGTAGAGATCTGTGAATCATCAGGCTTACACAATTCACAGCACTCACCATATCACATACCCTCCCAATGTCCATAACCCAGCCACTCTATCCCTAACCCCCTCACGCCCCAGCAACCCTCTGTTTGTTTTGTGAGATTAAGAGTCTCTTATGGTTTGTCTCCCTCCTGATCCCATCTTATTTCATTTTTTCATTCCCTACCCTCCACAATCCCCCCACCCTGCCGCTCAAATTCCTCATATCAGAGAGATCATATGAAAATGGTCTTTCTCTGATTGACTTATTTCACTCAGCATAATACCCTCTAGTTCCATCCATGTAGTTGCAAATGGCAAGATTTCATTTCTTTTGATGGCTGCAAAAGATTCTTTTGTCTTATGTCTTATGTCTCTTATGTCTTCTCTGTACTTCTTTTTTCTTTAATAGACCTATATTTCTTAATCATAGCATTTGGTATACCTGTGAAATTGGCAGGAAATGTTATAGGACTTGATGCATTACTTTGACAGCTCATATTTCTGACATATGGTTATGTTGCTATCTAACTGGTGGAGTTTGCATGCAAGAAAACCAGTTAGAAGATAACTATTATAGTTTATGTATTAGTTTATTAGCTAAGAACATGTCTAGCTACACATAACAGAAAACAGAAAAACTAAATTGGGGTTACAATGAGTTCCAGGGTAGACAGTCTAGGACTACCATAGCAGCTTCAAGATGTCATGAATGACACAGACTCCTATCTTTCTGTTCCAGAATCCCTAGCTTGTGGATCCCATCTTTATATTTCCCACATTATGTTCACTTTTGTTTTTGTCATGAGGCTCCATCTCCACCCCATGGTAGTATTCTAGAAGGAAGAAGAAGAAACGCAAGGTGTGTCTATGTATGTTAAGGAAAATAAATGCTTTTCTAGAAATCTTCATCATATGTCCAGAACTATATGCTATGGCTACTCATAAGTGTATGGGATCTTGGAAAATGAGTTTTTTTGGTTAGGCACATTGCTAGCCCTCTGCCCGCCCACTCCCAAAGTATCAGGCTCTTTCTGAGAAGAAAGGGGAATAAGTAGTATCGGCTGCCCCTTCTCATACAAGGAATACATTCATCTCCTCCCTAAGAGGAACAATCTCAGAGTCTCGCATCCAGTTACGATAATGAGCTCAGAGGCCAGGATCTAGAAGTTCCAATGATATGGAGTACTCCCAACAACTGTGTGGCTCTTCATGCTCTGGCAACCAACTTTTAAAGAAGAGTTTTTTGCCTCAACACCCCTAAAATAATGGTAGATAGGCAAAGTACAGGATATTGGTAAAAGTCCCATTCAGGAAAGGGGAAAATGAGAAACACATGGTGGTCACTGGTCCATAAAACATCTCCAATCCTGTTGGATAATTAGAAATCTATGCCCTTGGTCAGTTAATCTGTCAGTTCCTGATTCTGTTCTATAGGAGGACCTTCCAATTCCATTTTTCCAGGGGTCACATTTGAAGTGGACCTTGTAGAAAATACCTTCTCTGGAGTAGTAAAACATTAACAGTCTGGGCAGCCTAGATCCAAAAGTCGTGAGTCCAGAAAGTGCCATTTTTCTCTTTGGGGCAATTGACATTCTGAAAGTCATAGTGGAAAAACTAAGAACTAGCTAGAGTTTTCAACTGCCTCAAGAGACATGGGTAGGGAATGGAAGGTGAAAAATTTGTGTTCAGGGCCTAAGGAAGAAAGACTTTAAACTGGAATTCCAAAGGGCTAAACTCTGGAAGTAATTTTAACTAGTAACTTTTAACTATTAATCCATGGAATAAGGTGGTCTACCCTTAATCCAAGTGACCCCCAATGAACCACACCTTCTTATATTTGTATTCATGGTCTCCTGTGGGTCCCTCCCATGTAGATGCTGATCTTGTCATATGCCTTGTTCTGGTGACAGACACATTAACAACATGATGCAAGCAAAAGCTTGCATATTGAGGCTTGTCCTCTTGGACTGCTTTCTCTTGGAACCCTAAGATTATCATGCTGTGAGGAAGCCCAAATGAATCCTGAAGACAAGGCTTACAGAGAAAAACTAAGGAATCCAGCTAATAGCCAGAACAGAGGCCCAAGACATATAGCCCTAGATGAGCCAGGCCCAGCTATTTGAACCATCCCAGTTGAGACCCTAGGCATCACCAAGCAGAACTGAGCCACATGCACTATGCACTCTCTGAATTCCTAAGCCAGAGAATCCAGAATCATGGGCAAATAAGAACTGTTATTCTAAATCACTAAGTTTTGGGGTGGTTTGTACACAGCAATAAATAACTGAACTACTACGAAAATAAAAATAATGTATAACTTACTGTTGGGAGAGAATAGAATTAAAAATATTTAATCCAAAAGAAGGCATGAAATCTAAGGACCATGGAACAGATTGAGACAAAGACCAAATAGTAAAAATGGTAGATTTAAACTTAGATACTTGCTTCTAGGTAACTCTATGTAGGGGTAGGCACAGACCAAGACACTGTCTTAATACAGCTGTTAAGCCTGAAAATTCTATCTTACCTATTAGTGTCTGAATTCTGTCCATATCATTACTATCTTAGTTGAATGGCCATGACTTGATGCAATTTGAAATAAGCCGCTGGGGAGGTACTACCCTTAATCTATTTTTTGCTGGTGTTTCACCCAATCTGGTTTTGAAGAGTTTAAGAAAGCTCAAAACCATTATCTCTACTACTACTGCTGCTTAGCTATTATTTTTACAGGCTTTCATGTTTTGTAAGGGAATAGTTGGCTTTTTCAACCCAGAAACTCTCCGAATTATGGAATTCAGTCGGTTTAGATTTCAGGCCACCGGCAGAGAGCATCTCTTCGCAAGCAGTGTTCCCTTCTCCTTTTCTGCCAGCTACTGGGGGATATAGCCATAATTAACTTTTTTTTTTAAAGATTTTATTTATTTATTTATTTATTTATTTATTTGACAGAGAGAGATCACAAGTAGGCAGAGAGGCAGGCAGAGAGAGAGATAGGGAAGCAGGCTCCCTGCTGAGCAGAGAGCCCGATGCGGGACTCGATCTGAGGACCCTGAGATCATGACCTGAGCCGAAGGCAGCGGCTTAACCCACTGAGCCACCCAGGCACCCAGCCATAATTAACTTAGAGCAAAAGGGTCTTTCTTCTCCGATATATAGTGATTATATGAATCTAACGTAGTGCCTCTACTTCCATCACTGAAATTCAATATAGGAAGGGCATTTTATAGTCCAGAAACTATAGCAAAGACTTTTATAGACCAAGACATTTTATAGTCCAGAAACTATAGCAAATTCACATGCAGTGTATATTTTAAACACGAATACATGGTGTTCTGCAAGTTCCATGAAAAGAGGCATGGCGTCCGAGTTGATCAGGGCTGTAGCCTAAACCTAGCTGCATGCCTGGCACGGAACAGACACTCGACAAACATTTGTTGAATGAATAAATTAGTCATTACGGTACTTAAAAGCTTTCTAGAACAGATTCGCGCTTCTACTGTCAAAGCCCCAAAGCCGAGTTTCCTTTCTGTCAGGCTACGTTCCCCCTGAAACAGTCGCGCTAGCGACGGCGGCAGACCGGCTGCCGACTCGGGTGCACGGCTGGGCCACCCGTCAGGCTTGGGGCGGGCGACCCCGTCTGGCCACAGCGGCTGTAGCAGCCGTTTGCCTCCTGTCGGGGTCCCGCGGCGTCAAGGGCAAGAGGCGTTTTGTGAGGAGGCAAATAAAGCCAACCGCACAGAAACGGCTCGTTCTGTCTCACATCCTCTCTCGGGTGCCCGGGTTTCCTCGGAACCCAGTGACCCTCCGTGTGTCTGCGGGCAGGTAGAGCCTGCCCCACACGGCCCACCCTTCCCCTCCTCACAGCCGCGCGCTCCCCAACGCGCGCAGACCTGGACTCGCCGGTACCCAGCCGGCGCGCGGAAGGACACGCCCCCTCGCGGGAACACGCGGCCATCGCACGCACACTTCGCGCGCCTCCCTGCAAGCGAGCGCGCACGCGCACGTGGGGCGGGCCTCCAGCGCGGCACCCACTGAGCGCCCGGCCCTCTCACCCCACCCCTCTTCCCCCGCTGCTCAGGCTCCGCCTCCGCGACGGGACAGCCGAGAGGAGGCGACCGGAAGCCACTTTAAAGCAGAGCTCCCGGTGACAGGCGAGAGAGCTGGTTCGGCAGTGCGGTCGCGGCTTTCTGCACTCCCGGCGGCGGAATGGCCCGTGCGCTGCTCGTCGCGTCTCCGGCCTGCGACCCTTAGACGCCCAAGCCCGCTCTCTGCGCCAATCCTCCCGCGCGGACGCTACCAGCGAGCCGGCGGTGCGGCGGCGACTCGGCTCCTGCGGTCGCTTCTCTCAGGCTGCTCGATCAGGTGAAGGGCTCCGGGTGGGCTCTGAGGGGCGGGCGAGAGACCCTAGCTGGGATGGCGGGCGCGGACGGTGGCGCCGGCCTCGCAGCCTTTCGGGGGATCTAGGGTGATTGATATTTAGACTGTGCGTTTTCTTCCTGCCGAATTCATTCGGATCCAGTCAGTATCGGGATGGGATTGGCTTACACTTACTAATCACTTACGACCTCGGGCAGGTGTATAAATCGGAGGGAGACACTGAAGGGTTTAGTCGCGGTCGCCGGCGTCTCCGGGTTCCCACTTGGTCTGGGTGGGCGCGGGGGGCGCGTCTATGCGGCCTCCCCCGCCGGGCGGACCCCGAGCGCTCTGAGGCGGAGGAGCAGTTCGCAGATCGAGGGGCCGGGCACGGCAGCTGAGGGGAGCCTTCCGGCAGACCCGCATTCCGGCTGCAGCCCAGAAGTTTGCAGGCTGTTTTCAGATCAACTTTGAAGGCGCAGAAGTGTTCGCCTGTTTCCTCGCCGCCACCCCGGGAGCCGCCGACCGCGTTTCCCCTTGCACCTCTCGGCTCCTTTCTGCGAGCCTCCGAGACTGGCAGGACGATCCTGTCGGGAAGGTCTGTTGAGGAGGCGAGGAAGAAATTAACTGTGGAAGGCGCCGTGAGGGGCTTCTGGGATGGAGGGAAGCCTGGGCGGGGCGGGGGGCGCTCGTTGGGACCAGGCTGCAGCGAGGGTTCGGGGGCGCCCCGGTGCCTGCCGAGGGGCATTGAGGGGGTGGGATGCTCGGGAACGCCGGGAATTGGCGGAGCCGGGCGGCGCCTCAGCTGCGCTGCGCTGAGCTGAGCGGAGTTGGCCCGGCCCGGGGGGCGGAGCTGCGAAAACCGCCGCGGCCGGCAGGAGGCGTCTGTCGGACCCGGGCTCCGCGTCCCGGAGTCGCGTCGCAGCTGGTCGACGAGGAGTCCTGAGTTTGCAGATGGTGGTGTCCGCGCTCGGTGCCAGGGGCCGGGAGTCCCGGAGGACTGGGGACATCACGAGGCGAGGGGTGGAGCGGTAGGTCGCCTGCAGCGGGGGACCGGAGGAAGTGTCCTTCCAGTCTATTTTTCTGTTATGCAAACTAATTGAGGAACTAGGTTCTAGTGACTTCCCCACTCCAGCCACTCCTCAGTTCTCTTTCTTTCAGAGCCTGGCGGAGGGCAATAACAAGAAAAGTTATAGTGTGTGTGTATGTGTGTGTGTATATACACCTCCAGTGTCTCTTTTCCCTTGATTGGAGGTGAGAGGAATGGCGTGTGTGTGTGTGAGTGTGTGACCGCGCGCGTGCGCGCGTGCGCGCATAGACACGCGAGGGAAGACACAAGCGGATTTAGTGTGGTGGAGAGGGAATACCACAATCTGTGCCAATTGTGCCTTGAGGCAAGATCACCAAGTGATGAATAATAACGCCTGGCTTGGCTGCTTTCCAGTTGATTTATGTCTTATGTCAAGTCCCTCCTTGTGAAGCTTTCCCTAACAATGCCAGCTCACACTGAACTCTTTCTGCCTTTTTCTTTTGTACTTACCGTGTGCACTAACACCTGGTTATATACAGTTGAGCATTGAAGAACAGGGATTTGAACTTTCCAGGGTCGCCTATATGCGGAATTTGTACAGCGGAATTTGTACAGTACTATGAACATGTTTTCTCTTTCCTGCAATATTCTCAATAACATTTTCTTTAGCTTACTTTGTTGTAAGAATACAGTATATAATACATATAACACAGAACGTGTTAATCAACTGTTAATTCTGATCGGCAGTAGGCTGTTAGTAGTTAAGTTTTTCGAGAGGCAAAAGGTTAAAAGCGGATTTTTCCAGGGGTGAGTTCCCTGAACCGTCCCCACTCTGGCCTAGTTCAAGGGTTAACTGCACTGTGTTTTTGTTTATTTCTGAGTTTGTTCATTATGAATGTTCTATACATAGATTCATGAATCTCTCCAATGAGAACTTTAATACTTGTTATTCTGGGTAGTCAGTTGGAGGTGAGAGGATGTTGACCTATAAAGGCTAACAGAACTACTCATTTAACAGGTGCATTTTCTTCAGTGATTCGGTTAAAAAATATTATAGAGCACCCACCGTGTGCATTGTACTCACATGGTACTGATCACTTGGGAGGAGTATTTGATGAAGTCATGGGCCCTAACATCAATGATCTCTTATTCTTTTGGTCAGTTGGCCAAGAGAGAAGATTAATTGCTCATCACCATCTCGTACAATGCTTAGTAAATATTTTCAGAATTGGTTAATGAATGTTAGACTGTGGAGAGAACTGTCATTTTACAAACTTTTCTTTGCTTTTTACTTTAGGTTTTAGTTTTCTGATTCTTTGAAAACAGCACTTTTTTTGGTCTCAGGAGTTCATTAGGAAACACACATTTGGTGTGTGTTTTTTATTCTTGTATTATTTTTCTATAACATGCCTTCATTTGTTTTAATAGATAAAATCATATATGTAACTTTTCTGAAGACAAGGATAAGGAGGCCCTTTCTAAATTATGAAGTTGTGTTTTGGTTTCTAAGACAGCGTGTAGTGTTTGCTGCTGATATAGCTTCTGTTGCTAAACAATCAACTGGTATTCCTCCAATATGGTAATGTTTGGGGGATTGTAAAAGTAGACCCTTAACATCCTTGGGGAATATATTGGAATTTAGAAACACTTCAACATGCTCCTGGCTTTCTCCTGTATAACATTTCAGTTGAGAGCCCCTGTTTCTTGACTATATCCTCATGCTTTTAAATTCACTCACTATTTAACTTTGAATTTTATCCTTCATTTGGTGAACTTTTTTTAAAAAAAAAAAAAAACAAAGAAACAGGTTTTGTCACCTCCTAGGATTGGTGATAAAGAAACAACTGTGAAGAGAACCACAAAGTAGATATGTGGTTTCCCTGTTGTCATCTGTTAGCCACACTTATTTTTACCCCTCACCCCCCCACCACACTCTAGACTTACAGTAAAAATTCATACCCCAGCAGAATTACCAATTGTATATTGTCCACAAATAAATGTCAAGAGCCTGTTGGAAGGTTTACCTTTACCTGCTCTGGGTTTTTGAATAGCCTTAGCTTCTTTGGAGCCTTAATTTCTCAATAAAATTTAAAATTAACTCATAAAGATGAAATATGGTATAAGACAAGTGACCTCACGGACTTAGTCACAGACTGACACAAAACATTTTGATGAATGAATGGGAACCAGTTGTTGTCAGCTTGTAAAAATGATCATCTTCTTTTCTTTCCTGGTAGGATTTTTAGACTCTGAGGAACAATTGGAGCTAATCCACACCATGGAAATGGAAACCACCGAACCTGAGCCAGACTGTGTAGTGCAGCCTCCCTCTCCTCCTGATGATTTTTCATGCCAAATGAGACTGTCTGAGAAGATCACTCCATTGAAGACTTGTTTTAAGAAAAAGGAGCAAAAGAGATTGGGAACTGGAACCCTGAGGTCTTTGAGGCCCATTTTAAATACTTTGCTAGAATCTGGATCACTTGATGGTGTTTTCAGATCTAGAAACCAGAGTGCAGATGAGAGCAGCTTACATGAACCTATTGTGAAAAAACCCCTGGAAATCAGTCCATCATGTCCACCAGCAGAAAATAGTATGTCTGTTCTGATTCCTGATGGGACAAGTGTTGGGGGCCAAATACCAGAAGCCCATCCTTCCACTGATGCTCCAGAACAAGTGGTTCCAATCCAGGATCACAGCTTTCCACCTGAAACTCTTAGTGGGACGGTGGCAGATTCTACAGCAGGGCACTTCCAGACTGACCTTTTGCATTCAGTTTCAAGTGATGTTCCTGCTAGTCCTGACTGCATAGACAAAGTTATGGATTACATTCCAGGGGTTTTCCAAGACAATAGTTTTACAATCCAATACATTTTGGACACCAGTGATAAGTTGAGTACTGAGCTCTTTCAGGACAAAAGTGAAGAGGCTTCCCTTGACCTTGTGTTTGAGCTGGTAAACCAGCTACAGTACCATACTCACCAGGAGAACGGAATTGAAATTTGCATGGACTTTTTGCAAGGCACTTGTATTTATGGCAGGGATTGTTTGAAGCACCACACGGTCTTGCCATATCATTGGCAGATCAAGAGGACAACTACTCAAAAGTGGCAGAGTGTATCCACTGATTCCCAGGAGCACTTGGAAAGATTTTACTGTAATCCAGAGAATGATAGAATGAGAATGAAGTATGGGTATGTATTTATAACTACTTTAAAGCTGTTAAATTCTATAGAGAAGGTCAAGAGGCTAACTGCTTAGTAGGGTGGTTTCTTTAAGTAGTAATCTGACAGGTTTTATTCTTTTGGCTATTTACTACCCTGATTTTTCATGCTGGTTGAATGCAGACTATTTACCTAATCAGAAAATGAAGGTTTTATGATTTGACCAATTCATATGTCACCCTGTGCAATATGTATATGCCTGAGAAGTTGCATATACATTGAATACTGTGAATCAGATACTGTTAATTGCACAAGAGAGTTGGCTTTTGAAAGAAAGTCTAAGGTTAATCTTATAATAGCATAAATGATGAGTATCAAATTTGTCTGTTTTAAATATTTGCATATTGAGTAGTTTCTGTTTTTTAAAGGGAAATAGTATTGTTTGGAGATTATTATGGCACTCTTTCCATTTTGAATGGCACAATTTTTCTGGGGACTTCTTCCCAAACTTCTGAATCATGTCCAAACATGTTAACATTTCTTTTAGTTTCCTTAAGCCTTTTTACCGATAAGTTTATTGTTCTATTTATCTTACAGATAAAATTTTTCTGCAATTCAGGCTGTTTTCTTAGACCTGAATAATGAGTTGAAGGGAAAAATTGTTAATAGATACGTTTATCATTTAAATAAAAAAGTTATCCTCAAGTTTTT
Organism: Mustela nigripes; assembly: GCF_022355385.1. Taxonomy (NCBI): domain Eukaryota; kingdom Metazoa; phylum Chordata; class Mammalia; order Carnivora; family Mustelidae; genus Mustela; species Mustela nigripes. The sequence goes on along the minus strand of NC_081558.1, from coordinate 137,852,604 downwards.
GTATGCAAGGCATGTACATAAATAATCTACTTCTTTTAAGTGTGGATGCCCAAGCAGTAGTCACTTATAGGGAATTGAAATTTCCACATCTCAGTTTGTATTTAATTGAACATAAAAATGAAGAGGAAAATGATAGTTGCCACTTGTGAAGTTGCTAGTGTAATAATTGAGGTATAGTAAGCATTAATTTTTATTTCTAGTTGTTTCCCCTGTAGTATAGGAGTTAAAATATGTGATATTAATGGCTATTTGTCTATGACCAAGAGAGAGGGTTAAAATTATATGATAGGAGAAGAATACATCTGTCTGTGCTACCTGACTTGGGAGACAATGAGGGCGACCTGACAACTTCACAGATGATGAATGGCCTAATGATGATGAATGGCCTGATGCAGTATGGGAAGGCATGACCCATAGGAAGGAAAAATACGCTGGTATCGTAACCCACAAGTCCAAGAGAAACCCTTTTTCCCTCTTTTAATTATCTCTTTGAGAGAGCAAGCATGCGAATGGGTGTGGGGGGGTTGTGGGGGAAGAGGGAGAGAGAGTCTTCAGCAGACTCCATGCTGAGCAGGTAAGGTCTGGAACTCGTGACCCCACGATCATGACCTGAGCCTAAACCAGGAATAGAGCATTTAACCGACTGCACCAGCCAGATGCCCCCAAGAGAAACACTTTCTTCACAGTCCTCTTTGTCACTGTTCACAGATAACTTGAGTTACACTAACCCAGGTGTCTGTGTCTGGAGAGTTAGCAATCAAATGGTGTCAGTAAACCATTTCTAAGTTGTTTAATTTTGTTAGTCTTGATGTTAACCCGTGTTCAACATAGTACCCGGGCATTGCTGACATTGTAGAAACGAGTTTTGTGTTTTATTTTTTTTTTAAACTTGCTCCCTTTTAATATTAGGTAAGTGGTTTTCTCTTAATATTACATTATTTCGATTGTATAGTACACAGGATCTTTGTGTGTCTTTAGCAACTTAATTATCATGAAACTAGAACTCTGCATCTTGTGTTTCAAAAGGAATGCATGGAATAAGATCAGAGACAATATAAGATCCAGTTTTAAGGCATTATTATATAGGAGCCATTGGGATAAAAGTAAGATAATATCAAGAATGTAGCTTAAATCATGGGTAGCTCAGTTGGTTAAGGATCCAACTCTTGGTTTCAGCTTAGGTCAAGCTCTCATGGTTGTGGGATGGAGCCCCCACATTGCGCTCTGTACTCAGTGTGGAATCCACTTCAGAGTTTCTATTCCTCCCTCTTTCCCTCTCCATTCCTTTCCTCCCCTGCCCCCCAGTAAGTAAGCAAGTAAATAAGTAAATAAATAAATGAATAAATAAAATATTATTTAAAAATGTAGCTTTCTAATCATTAATGTATTATTTTGATAATATCAGGTAGTCAAGATTCTGTCTTGCTTGGGTCACAAAATTCTTATGTCCTGTAATAAAACTAAGTACTTTTAATTTTTTTTTTTTTAAAGCAAGCATTGGAGAAGAGAAAGATGTTTTCCATTTTATCTCAAAAATCTTTTAAATAAGGTATTGTCCAAAATCTGTGTTGCCCATGAGCTAGCAATTCTAATTGTTATATCAGGGTAATTAATTTTATATATACTTTCAAAGCCACTGTAATCCTTCCATCTCCAGATTGCAAAACTGCAGAATAGTGGCCTCCCACTTCACTCTTATGAAGCAAATTTCCAGTCCGCTGAGTACTTCAGCATCTTGGTACATAAAGTTACTTTCTGAATTGGTCTGGAAGAAACTAGCTGGATTATTGTCCAACACATTATGTTCTGTTGCCATGAGCAAGGCAAGACAGGTATTTCGATCTCAAAAGAACTCTTAGGTCAGCAGCATGTTGGGTATTTTATTCTTTAGTAAAATTACTAGGCTAAAGAATTAGGCCTAGATATAGGCCTATCAGTGTACGTTGTTGGATCAGTAATAAAGTAGTTTGGAGTGAGTGCTTGATTTCCAAATCTGTTTTAACGAAACTAATGTTCATTTGACACTTGAGAGGAAAAGTGTGAGTGAATTATTGTAATTACTAATGCTGCTGCCACATTGTTAGTGGTAGTGGTCCTGCTCTGATAAAAATAGCAAAAAGTATTAACAGTTAATTATTAGTAAAGTGAAGTTCTCAGAGACAACAGTAAGAAATACAAGATTGTAGATAGCTAAGTGTCAAAAATTAGGCTTTTGGGAAATTGACCTGTGGTCATTGCAACCTGGTTTTCCTTGTATTCCAAAGCGATGTTGTGTTTCCTGGCAACAAGATGCAGATAACGGCATGTTGAGCCTTGCTGAGAGATTCACAAACAAGCTGGAGCAGCCCAGGTTCACATGGTTACCACATTATTTGGCTAAAGCTATTAATCTCTGTGGTCAGGCCTGTAAAGCTGGTCTATCTGTACTGATTGCACATAACCAGGAAGTGTGTGTTCAGCTGTGTATATGCCCAAGTCTGGCCCAGCAGTCTTTGGATTCAGAAATAATGAATGGCAATTGTTTATCCCATTTGTTTTCAACAGTTTATATGACTTGGAAAATGATTATATACCATATCCCTGTCACTTCATTGTGTGGAACTTGGGGAAAGTTCAAAGTTCTGGGTCTCTAGCAGAGACAGAAGTTCATAGTTTCAAACTGTACAGATAAAATCCTTTGTTTTGCAAATGTATTGGGTTTAACATCTAAATTAATCCAAATTAGATCTGCAATATTCATTTCACTCCCAAGAATGAAATTAGGAAGTTGAGCTACGTGAGTTCACAGGTCTCTAAGATTCTTGGGTACTAAAAACCTTAAAAAAAATAAAAAAGGATTTCAATAGTAAATGCTTATTTGGTTCGTTGTAATGAAATAATTTTAATTATTCTTTGCAATTTTGTCTTTAGCCCAAAGTATGATACAATCCCACTGTCCTTTCTCACTCTGCCCTTATATATCTCCAGATGTTTATTGCTGACATCAACTGGAAACTAGTTGTATGTATGAACTCCCCATATTCAGATGCCAAGGCTTCTTTTGCTCACGGGATGGGCTTTGGAGAACTTCCAAATTCCAAATACACAGTTAAGAAAACAACATTGGATGTTGTGTTTTTGATTAAGAAAACATAGTCTCTGACAATTTAGGCAACTCATCCTTAGTAGAAAATGATACTAAATGGCAGGACTAAGCAGTTTTGAAAGAGCTTTACTAACTGTGTAGAATACTGTTGTGGATAATTGAAATTGTGAAGGATGTGCATATTTCTCTTGAGCAACTGAGATCACCACTGCTTTTCATATTACATTCATGTTAAAGTGTGCCTGAATACAGAACATTCTTCTAGTTATTACCACCCATGAAGGAAAGGCACTCTGCAAACTTCATTTGTAGGTAATCTGTAGGTGAAAATAAGTCCCAAGTTAAGTGATTATTTCTAATCCTGAATTCCTAAAAGAGGGGGAGGGTGAAGAAGAAAGTACAAACTAGATACCATAGTTAATTTTGCTTGGAGGCCAGTGTTCTTTTTCTCCTCTTTGGGAATTAAAGCTTATCAATCAATATGAGAGGGAGTTTTACTAGGCTATATGGTGTTACAGTCTTACTTTGGAGTTCTTTTGATTGTTAATTGCTCTTAGAAGGTTGTTGATTTTTTTTTTTTTTTAATCTATCCAAGAGACAATACCATTAGATGCCTTCACAGGAACTTAGTGAAAGAAGACAGAAGTGTTATTAATGATAATATAGAGCATATGCTGCTATTTTCTGTTTGACTTGCAGAGTGGATTATCTATAAAGTAGAGCAAGCTCCTGACTGAACTATACTGGAATAGTTAAATTAGCCAAGTTAGCTCTGGCCTGCACAGCTGTGATGATATAGGAACTAACTCATTATGTGTTATTGATAACACTGGAGAGAGGAGAACAGCTGAAACTTACTATGCCTTGTGACTTTTTGGTATTTCTTGAATATACACAGCTGGATGAGTTTGAATTTATTTTAAAAATTCCTGCCTAAGAGAAAGAGAGAGCTCCATAAGCAAGAACTGTGTTTGAAGTGACTTTCAAAATGTGTGCCTTCTGCTTTAGGATAAAGCAATCCAATGAATTATTTTTTGTACCTCTTTGTGCTCTATTTACATATGAAATAAAACTAATTGGCTTCTGTCTGTACTAATCCAGCGAAGTTACTGGATCTGTGTAGAGCTATCATGGGGATCAATAGCAATCATCCATTTATTCCCTTTCTGGGTGTTTTTTGTTTGTTTGTTTGTTTTTTGTCTTTTTGTCAATAAGCAGATTAGACTTTTTGAAGCAGCTGTCACCTGACTTCAGGTTGGGGTCAGTCTGTCTCTGAAGTATTTACTAGAATTAAAATGAACCTTCAAAATGTCAAAGATGTATAACTTTTAAATCAAATAGTTGAAGGAAATAGCTTAAGGTTACCTGGCCATCCCTAAAAATAATTACATGATACAGTATGCATTTTCTTGAGTTGACTCTAGAGTTTTTATGTTTTATTATAAATGGAAAAAATAAGTGTGCTCCATTCATCATTTAAGATTTCATTCTGTGCATATGGACATGCAAACACTACGATTTGATCAACTCTACTATGTTCCTATAAATCTGTTTCCTATTGTTACACTAGAATTTCTAGATTCTGGATTCGCATTCTACCATAAAGCAGGTAAATTTATAAATTCCACCGGTGTATCTCTGATCTTAGTTGGTGATCCCTTAGTTTTATATTGGGCTTGGAGGCTCTTTCTAAAGGGTTAAACAGTACGTAGCTCATACAAACCTGGGATACTCAAGAAATGCTACTAAAATCCAGCCATTTGAGATTATGACTGATTTCCTCTGACCTCTTTTTTTCTTATCCTCTGATTGGAGACCACTAGATTTTGCATCCTTTGATTGTAATAATTTTTATCACATTAGAACCTGAGGTCCTCTTAATGTAGATCAGTAACCTTTAATAATTACTAGTGTCTTGTTTGAGAGTTGCGCTTTTCTTTTTGTGGCAGGAAAACTTCAGTATATGTATCATTTTTGCAAAGGAAAAAACATATTTTTTTTTTTAAAGATTTTATTTATTTATTTGACAGAGAGAAATCACAAGTAGATGGAGAGGCAGGCAGAGAGAGAGAGAGAGGGAAGCAGGCTCCCTGCCGAGCAGAGAGCCCGATGCGGGACTCGATCCCAGGACTCTGAGATCATGACCTGAGCCGAAGGCAGCGGCTTAACCCACTGAGCCACCCAGGCGCCCAGGAAAAAACATATTTTGAACTATAAGATGATTCTTGATTATTCCAGCACAACTTTATAAGGCTGGTTCTGGTAATTAGATACTGGTAAGTTTTACAAGAAATTCCCTTCATAAAAGCAGCAGAATTTCTCTTTTAAAATAAAACTGGGAGTCTTAAACTGAAGTGAAGTGAAGTGAATATGAGTGATTTTATATCTTTTTGGAAGATAACAAAGTGCAGAGGGTTTAGTTATGTTCTGTTTCATTCTGGGTTTGAAATTTTTGAGTAATAGCCTAAGGTCTTCGGTTGAACCATACTTTGCAACACCATAAGCACAAACTATACAAAAGAATAAAATACTTCTGAAGTTTACCATTTCTAGGAGCAAACAAATTACATTTTAGATATGAAGAACCTCTTTAATAAAATGTATTATTATATTTATAGGTTACTTATGATAGTGCTTTCTAGGGGCCAGGAATTATACTGCACAGACTTGTGTCTGTTTAAAATCCCTGTAAGTGTTAAACCTAGTCCAGCCCAGTCCCTGACACTTGAACTATAAGCCTTGATAATTCCTTGTTAATGGGGGAATTAGAAATTGCAGTAAGTTCTGAAATACATTTTGAAATCTGGGGGAAAAAAAGGATTTTGTGCATAATAAATTCCATTTATTCAACTTGCTAGTTTATAAGGTTTATATTTGATTTGTGCAAAATTATAGTTGCAGTCGTATGCTAACTATAGCCACTTCTGTGATCAATAACTTAAATTTTAGAAGTTGATGATATTAATGAACCTCTAATTGTGAAATTTAAACAATTTTCCTTGCTTACCTAACCTGTTACTGTTGCTAAGACAAGCATAGAAGGGAGTTAAGCATTCCTATTTGCTGTGTCCACACAGCAAAATGGTGTCTGTCTCCTTGATCTTTCTCTGCTATATGCTGTATACTTTTAACACCCGCTTGGCCAGTAAAGAACCTTTACATGGTCATCACAATGAAAGGGTATGCTCTTAGTGAGAATGCCAGTGACTCTTCCCTTTCACATTTTACAGAAACCAGTGATTTGCAAGTATGTGTGCCACAGAATGTGCCAGGAGTATATTAGAATCTCCCATGACTAAGTTATTTGAGAAGGAGTTCAGGAAATTTATACTATTTATGCAAATGGATGTCCTTTATTTTGGCTCTATTGCTTCTAGGAAGGATTTGTTAATTCTCTTTATGTGAAACATAGCACTTCTCATATGACTGGAAAATATGTTTAGGGCAAGCTTAGAGGAATTTCTCTTTGTTAACAATTTTTTTTCTTTTGGGGGGTGCCTGGGTGGCTCAGTCAGTTAAGTGTCTGCTTTTGACTCAGCTCATGATCTCAGGGGCCTGGGGTCAAGCCCAGCATCAGGCTCTCTGCTCAGTGGGGAGCTTGCTTCTCCTTCTCCCTCTGCTCTGCTGCTCCCCCTGCTTGTTCATTCTCTCTCTTTTTCTCTGTGTCAAATAAATAAATAAATTTTTTTAAAAAAATTTTCTTTTTGGACTGAGATTTTTTTTTTAACTGTCCCTTCTCATTTAACATATAGCCATAGAGTTTGGGTGACCTTTGCTTGAAATTTTTATCAGCACTGAAGAGTGGGGGAAGAATGGCAGGGATAGAGGCCCAAGGGTGAATTTGCTTGCACTGTGTATGCTCTCAGGATCTTGCCTGCACCTTGTGATCTTCACAGCTCCTGCAGCTGATCAGGGCGTAGAGAGGGCAAACGGCACAAAATACTCTAAATAATTTCCTGCTGCGGTTGGTCTTTGGTTTCTGACTGCCACCTGGCTTTGCTCTTTCATTTCATTTCCAGGCGTTGAGAGAATAAAAATAAGCACAGGAGAAATAGATTTGCCTTCTGAGGTAATAAAAAGAAAGATATCCTTGAATGGGGGTAGAATTTATGAAACACAAGGCACTTTGCTTGCTTAAGACGTTTGATTGTCCAAATGCTGCCACACATCAGAAGTCTTGTATAAAGGATTCTACAATTGATTTGTTACCAAAAATTTAGGCTATCTTAACTATTGATAAAACTGAATCTGTCAGAGAAACAGATTGGCTTCATAGATTCCTCTCCCCCAGAAAAAGTTACTGGTTTAAAGCCATATTGAAAGGTTTTGTGGTCACAGTTTATGATATGTACACAAGAAAAAAGGTATCTCCTAATATGTTTTCTGTAGGAAGCCTTTTTTTTTTTTTCTTTAAGAAATTTGCTTAAAACTCTCAGGAAGTGTTGAATTCTCTGTATGGTTAGTTTGCATATATTCAAATCTCTAGTCTTGAGAGCTTCTTAGTCATCTCTGGGTTTCATAATAAGCCATCGAAGTGTATATTTTTAATTTGCTCATTTCAATTAGTTTATCTGTACTAAGTGGGGAAAAAGATAAGGCTAAGTTGAGAAAATTCTGAATAAAACCCTTTTATAAAGAGTTTGTAGTTTCAAAAGTTGATCTATAAATTAATAGCCTGTATTTTCTCCTGGTGGTTATTAGAAGATTTATTTTATGATAGTTGTTTATAATTATAATTTCATTTATGTGTAAATGAGTTCTGAGTTATTTGTGGTTATTTGAAAGCAATTATTTTAAGGTAAGTTGAGCATTTACATACAATTGATTTTGTAATCAAGGAGGAAAACTGTATAAGCAAATATATTTTAGCCCTCTTCCAATGCTGTTTAATTCTATATTCACAAAATTTAATCAATCAGTATGGTGCCCTGAGTACATGGCAGTTTATATTGGCTACTTTGAGGTAAGATAGAAACTTCACAGTTCTAAAAATATTTCACTTAACAAATGGGATATTCACTCATCTTCATAAAAGGCAGTAACTGCATAATTTAAGGCAGTATAAGGTATGATACACATTTAAAAAAAAATCTGTTGTGTGCTTTCTATCCCAGCTATTGTAGAAATTAAGTTTCAGTTCCTCTTCAGGCCATGGTTGAGAAGTATGTCTCACTTAAGTTACCTTCTAGGAGCCTCAGGACATGTGACTGAACTTGGCTAAAAGTTAAGGCTGTATGACATTTCTGATGTCTTCAGAGTGCAAAATTTAATCCCATGCCTCTGTAAATAGATAGCAGTGAGATTTTCTGATCTCTTAGGTGTAATTTTTATTTATGAAAGATTTTTAGGCTTACCACATCTTATTAGAAGGTTCTTTTGTGTTCTTTCCTTTGATCTGGTAGTTTTGTAGTAAAAGCAAACAAAAAGCCCAACATAACAAAATTTAGTAGGTTCTTTTCCTCAAGTAGATATTATAATTTGCTTTTAGTGGTTGCATAGGGCAGAGGGGACTTCAGTGTATGGTATTTTTTAGGGTTTAGGAAGCACTTAGGTGTACTCAAATGTGTCTTGGTATAAAGGTTTTTGAGAATAAACTATGTTATGTGTTTGTTTAGTTCTTCTCATGCTTTTGGGGAATATAGAATTACAAAAGCTTAAAAATGATATTCGTTCATGTAGGGAATCTGCCTTCCTTTTGTCTCCTCTTATTTATCCTCTCATTTTTATTTCACAGTGTTCATTTCTATAATGACTTTAAGACTACAGTTAGGGGGTGCCTGGGTGGCTCAGTGGGTGAAGCCTCTGCTTTCGGCTCAGGTCATGATCTCAGGGTCCTGGGATCAAGTCTCGCATCGGGCTCTCTGCTCAGCGGGGAGCCTGCTTCCCCCTCTCTTTCTGCCTGCTTCTCTTCCTAGTTGTAATCTCTCTCTCTCTCTCTCTCTCTCTCCCTGTCAAATAAATGAATAAATAAAAATTTTTTAAAAGTAAGACCACAGTTAGATGTCTCACAATTTGTAAATTAACCATGGCATTTAACACACAACACAGATCAATGTGATGCTAGACAGCATCCACTCACTAACTTGGTCCCTTCCCATTCACCTGTTTCCAAGATGTCTCAGGAGGCACCAAGGGAGCAGTCAGAATTTTGTCTTAAAATGATCACCGTTTTAAGAATTGATTCCTGGAAACTCATTGTATCTTAAAGTGAAGAATATTTTTGCAGGGGGCCTGGGTGGCTCAGTGGGTTAAGCCTCTACCTTCAGCGCAGGTCATGATCTCAGGGTCCTGGGATGGAGCCCCGCATCAGCTCTCTGTTCAGTGGGGAGCCTGCTCCCCCCGACCCACCGCCTGCCTCTCTGCCTACTTGTGATCTCACTCTCTGTCAAATAAATAAATAAAATCTTAAAAAATATATATATATTTGCCTACCCAAAATTGTTTGAGATATTTAGAACGATGAGCTAAATCCATGATCCAAGTTTGATGTTAATTGTTTTACAGAGTGAGCTAAGCCTCAGCAATCCTGTCTTGATTTGGTCAGGGTCTCTTTAGAGGTGGACCGATTTAATTGTCAACATTTGATTCTTAGCCCACGCACAACTACTGAGGGTCATATGTGTAATAATGGAAACTTCTAATTTTGATCTGTAGGCATGTCTGTATTTATAGATACTTCTGGATACAAAGAGGGAAAATCCAGTTGGTACTAAGACCCATGTCATAGTGTAGAAGTTAAATATAGAATTTTAACCTCTGCTACATATTGAAAGATGTTGCTTATATAAGCATTTATAGAAAATTTTTTATTGCCCCAGTAACTCTGTATTTGAGTCGGTATTAGCAAAAATCTTAATAACAGAATGAATGACAGTTTACTATGCTTCTGAAGCATAAAGTTAGAATACGTAGTCCTCTGAAGTTAAATAACTACACTGCTCTCACAAAATACGTTGGTATTGTATATGCCATGGCTTGATTCTCATCATCTTGTAACATATTTGAAGGGATATATAAACTGCTAGATATTCCAACATTGCTAAATGAGTTCTGGAAACATCAAAGCCAGGTATCAAAAGCCAGCTATATTTTGTGTGCCTGTGAAATTTCTTTAGCAGCAGCAAACATGTCCCATCTGTCATGCCTGTCTCAAGTCCATAGCAGAAGAGCTTAAATACTCTATATACTTCATTTGATCTTTATCCTACTATTGTTAATGACCCTCAGTTTTGGGAGAAATTTTCACTCTACATCACAGTAATAAAATGAGAGGACCTATTAATTGTGTCTAGTTAGTCGGCTGATTAGAGCAGGTGTGAATTAGTTTGACATCACAGATTTATCCTTGTAGGAAAATAGTTAACTCTTAGAGGATGGAAGACAAATTTCTGAAATCTAGCCCCTCTGGTTAAAACTGCTCAGAGTAGGGTCAAAAAATTTAATTGACCATTGCTAAAGACTGACTTCTGTATTTTAGTTCCATCATCTTCCCACTTAAACGTGTTCCACCTCCTATAATTCCTGTCTCCTATAATGGCACCTTACCCAGTCATCCAGATCAGAAAAATGGGACACATCCTAGACTCTACATTCCCTTCGGCCTCACATGTAATCCCTATCTTGTGCAGTCAGATTTTGACTCTTTAATAACTTTCAGAGTCTCCCTGCTATTGCCTCCTTAGTTCTCTATCATCATTTGTCTTGAATAGTTCTAATAGTTACAGATGGCTAAGTCTAAGAATAATAAGTAATAATAATAATGAAAAACATGCTGATAAATATTTAGCAAGTAAGTGCCTGTCTCCACCCTTTCCCTCCTTTTCCCCACCGTGTCCTACCTAAGATAAACAAATCAGTCCTCCACACCATCATTGTTGGAGTAGCTTTTTAAAAGGCGAGTCTGAACTTTCTTGAAAACAGCCCAGTGATTCCTACTGCCCACAGAATCAAGTCCTGACCTCTTAACCCAGCATACAAAGCTTTTCATTATCTGGCCCCAGCCAACATATCCAGTCCAGTCTTATCTCTTATCATCCCCCTCACACACATAACACTCTGACCTCTCACATGAACTGTATGTACTGCCCACTCTTGGGTCTCTTGTGCCTTGTTTGGTTGGCTTCAGCACATGTCAGTCACTCTGCATGTGATGTCCTGCCTCCCATTGTCTGCGTGGTGGCCTGCCAGACTTGATTCTCATTTCATCTACTCTAGGATACCTCCCATGAATACCTTTCCTGACCCCATTTCCAGTAGAGGTAGGCCCTCTGCCTTTGAATCGTTCCCAGAGCACCTTTGTGCCATATTTCACACCATACCACTGGGTTTGCTTGTGTGTGTGTGTGTGTCTCTCTCTCTCTCTCAACTTACTGACTCTGGCCCATTTCATCTTATCCCCAGCACACAGTCCAGTGCTTAGTCAGTGTGTCTACTTAGGATTTTTTTGTTTTTCACATTTCTTTATTGGTTTCAAACAACTTATAAATACAGAAAAATTGTCTAAAATGGTTATATTCCTTACTGGGCTCCCAAATGCATAATCCCAAGAACTATTTATCTAACAAAGAGATCATGTTCTTACTAATTTCTGTTTCATTAAACTTAAAAATAGTTTTGGGTTTTCATTATGGTTCTGTTATTTACATCATGGTCCCCGCTTACTTTCTTTTGTATTTGAAGTGTACACAGAAGAAATGATGGTTGTGGGACATTTCTTTCTGACTTAGGTAGGTGTAGGTGCTCCATGCATAGATAATAAATAATTGAAAAATGTCTTACTTGGTATGTCAAGTTATTTGTTGAGTAGGGGGAGAATCATTGTTATAAAGCATCTAAATTATGAGAATGGGTGTTATTTTCAGAATTTTAGATTAGTTTTGTATCTGGATTCTTACATCGGTATGTGTGGTAGTGTGTTTGTTGGTGAAGCATACAGAAGCAGAATTGTTAATATTTCAGCAGTCCTAGTTCATTCTTTTGTAGCAAAAATCATCAATCTGTTTATAAGATTTTTTTCCTGATTCATCTTGATAGGGTTATATCTTGGGGAAGTCAGTACTGATTAATTTAGCCACATGATATATTTAGTTAAATCTAAATCCTATATAGTGGCCATCTCCCATACTCTCTCTTTTCTGGCCATCCCTCAGTGGGGGATGTCTTTAGGCCTTATAGAGTTCTCATCTACCAGGATTATTGCACCCTGCTTTACAGAGCTTCCCTCTACCTCCGAATCTCTAGCATTGTCTGTTTTGCTCAATCTTCACACATCCAGTATTTACTGCTTTGACCCTTTATCACCTCAATACTCTAAATTTGTACTCTTAAATTTGAGGCTCTGAGATCCTGGGCTTACTTCCTCAGTTCATGGCCTGACATCTTTCATGTTGCCTATTTTACGCTAGTTCACGTGTCCTTATCTGCTTTGTACCCCTGTTTAATAGAGTTCCTTTTCCAGCTACTTGCATTTCTCCTGTCCCTCCCTGTCCCTACCCTTCTTCAACAAGCAAAATGCTTGAATTATTTTTTTCTTGTTCTTTTACACAATCCTGGTATTTATTTTCTTTCTTTACCGGTATTTTTTCCTATTATTTAAACTATTCCTAAAATCCTTTCTCTTAGAAAAAGCTATGTTTGATACAGTAAAGCCTCTTAACTTTTCCTGACTTGATCCATTCCTAGACACCAGTAACCACCTCTTGTTCCATAATGCTGCATGCTAATTCTTTATCCTCTCATTCCCAGGATGTACTTGCCACTGATGAGTTTAGTAGGCAGATTGTACGGACTCTGGTTTTATGTTTTGTTAGTTATTTCTCTCTTGAAGCCCCTGTAAGCCAGGAACTACATCTGTTTAATTCTTTGTGTATTGCCTAATACAGCCCACCATCACCATTACCACACATACATGACTCATAAATGCTTTCTCATAATAGGAGACAATGGTTTGATAAAGAAGAGTGGTGTATGTTGAACATTTGGCATCTGTATCGCATGCATTTTTTACTGATGCAGATGGAGGAGAAAAGAAATTCTTGGCTTTGGATTTTTTAAGCATTCCCTGTTTAAGGGAGAGCAGGTGGTAAAATTAATCTTATAAAAAGATAATTTAATGTTTTTCAAATTTGTTGTTTTGTCTCTGCAAAGTCTAGAAAAGCATATTGAAAATCAAATAGAGCTAAAACAGTACTTTGATACATCAATCCAAAGAACAGTTGATTGTAGTAAATTAGGATTTGTCATAGAAATTTCATAATATCCAATGGACTGAAATGCACAGAGGATGTGGCAAAAGCTGCAGTTTTAGATGTCTTTCTCATGCAAATCATTATCTATGAAGTCTTAATAATACAGGCTTAAACAGAAATTGCTAGAGTGGTGTCCAGAATAAAATCTGGTACTTTAACAACAAAAAGCATTGGCTGTTTATAATGCATATTAACATAATAACTGCTGTTCTACGAATTCCTTAAAGAAAATACTGAGGATTTAACTCATAATTGGGAACACTTACTGGGAAATGAACTTAAAGCAAGAAAATCTGTTTAGATCTGGAAATTATGTTAAGAGGGAGAAACAGGTTAATATCTCTTGGCTCAATATCAGATTCTCCTAAAATTAAGTGAAAAACGTTTAAGCAACTTGATGTGAGGTTTAGTTTAGGTATAGGAGTTCCGGTTTTCAGCATTTGTTCTACTTTTTTAAAGAGTTTTCCAGAAACACTTTTTCCTTTTGAATTAAGTCCCCTTATTTAACATAAATAATTTTAAACCAAGAAGTGTCCAAATGTAACTTTAAACTACATTTTATTGTCTTATTTCCATTTCACACTTAATTAAAAGTATATGGTACTTTTAAGATCATATCCTCCTTCCTTCTTCCTTCCATCCTTCCTTCCTTCCTGTCTGTTCTCCTAAGCAGGGAATCAGGGTTTGGGGAAATGCCTTAGGAATTTTTAAAGGAACATACTGCTTTTATTAAGTTACATGCTTCATTGGCACCATTAGTTGGATATATGACTTGAGGTGGTTTTTTTCCCCCCCAAATAGAATCTGTTTCAAAAATTATGAACATGAGGATAGAGGATGGTAGATTTGCCAGGGGTGTTTATTGAGAAATGTTAATAGGCATACATGGAAAAAAAGGAAGAGAGCGTTGTGACAATTTTGGAAGGATACTTTATAGCCCTCATCATGGTGCTTCAGTATTTACCTAGTTTATTAAAGGGGCTGAAGAGTGGCTGCAATAAGTAAATTGTTTAATTTTGTGTAACCAAGTTTTTTTCAAACATTTGACCACAAAATGCTTTTTACACAGAATACCTATTAACAGTCCTTGAAACAAGTGTTCCTAGAGCAGAATTTGGAAAGTGTTGTACTAACCAACAAAAGCCCTAGGTCAAAATTAATACCTTTTCAAAATTCTAATTTACAACAAGGAAATAAGTTGAATATTGGGAATATTTGTTCCAACACCTGGATTCACATGAACCAGTCATTTTGAGTACACTATACCTGGAGTATCCTGTGTATTATAGACCTCCATTTAGAAATCTGTGGTGGATGGGCTCCTGGGTGGCTTAGTTGGCAAAGCGTTTGTAGGTCATGATTTCAGGATCCTGGGATCAAGCCCATATCAGGCTCCCTACTGCAGGGAGCCTGCTTCTCCTTCTCTCCCCTGCCCCTGCTCATGCTGTCTCTCACTATCCCTCTCAAATAAATAAGTAAAATGTTTTTAAAAAAGAAAGAAAGAAAGAAAGAACTCCATTATGAAAAGGGTAGAAAGATGAAGGAATGTGTCTGGAAACTTTGTCACTCTGCTGATATCTATGATGTTACTTTATGATGTATTTTATTTTTCATATGTTCTTAGGGATATCTTGAAAAATACACAAAAAGAACAATACAATGAACATTTTTCCAGTTATTTAAAATAATGGTTAAGATATTTCAAACACTAGATGAAGTTCCATTAGAAAAGAGATTTTAAATGGACCACCCATTAGAATTCCTTAAATGATATTGATTCATATAATGGGATTTTCCCCCCAAAGTATTGAGATATTTATGAAGTGCTGATTCAGCAGCAGCAGACAAGAGATAACAAAATGACAAAAATATTCTCACAGCCAAACTTCATAATAATCCAAACTATCTTGCTCTTCATGTTTTGCCAACTTCTCCCCCTCCAACCCCCGGGACAAAAGATAGTATTGATATTGGGTAAAATAGCAATACTGGTCTCATCTGGGGTTTGGTGGGTTTTTTTGTTTTTCTTTTTTTCTCTTTTCATCAGGCAATATTGTGTATTTTGTATTGATAAGTAAACTGATAACTCTGGGAAAAAAGGCAAGCTTTAAGAGAAGTTTCTTTTGTTTCTCTGTCAGCTTCATCTTCAAACTGACTCCCTGATTGGCTGAAACCCGGGTTTGGGGGAGGGTGGGATTATGTTGATTGGTTTAGGTCTGTGATACTGTGATACTGTGGGATAAACATCAGTCAGTGTGGTACCATAACTCCATGGCCTGGAACCTTTGGTCTTGTTAAGAAAAGGCATGTAGGAGGGGCGCCTGGGTGGCTCTGTGGGTTAAAGCCTCTGCCTTCGGCTCAGGTCATGATCCCAGAGTTCTGGGATGGAGCCCCGAATGGAGCCCCGCATTGAGCCCCGCATTGGGCTCTCTGCTCAGCAGGGAGCCTGCTTCCCTTCCTCTCTGCCTGCCTCTCTGCCTATTTGTGGTCTGTCTGCCAAATAAATAAATAAAATCTTAAAAAAAAAAAAAAAAAAGGCATGTAGGAAATGGAGAAACAACCAGTAGTGTCCTTTTTACTCCAAATAAGTTTTGAAAATTCTACAGCATGCTATACTACATATTTTTAATGTCTGATGAGATGTTTAGATATTTCTATTTTGCAAATATATTAACAGTTCTTTTTTTGGGGGGGTCTTTTTAGAGGACAAGAATTTTGGGCAGATTTGAATGCCATGAATGTGTATGAAACAACTGAATTTGACCAACTACGAAGGCTGTCCACACCACCCTCTAGCAATGTAAACTCTATTTACCACACAGTCTGGAAGTTCTTCTGTAGGGACCACTTTGGATGGAGAGAGTATCCTGAGGTATTTACAGGTTCTTTTCCCCAAAAGTGCATTTAAATTTTTCTTATCTTTCACTGTCCTTTCCTTCTAATCCTTTACAACAGTGACTAAACAGAACAACAAATATAAGAGCTTACTGATACAAAATGGAGTCTTGTTGATATAATTAACATTATTCTCAATTTTTCTGAGGATGTATTTCTTTTCACTGATCTGGAATCCATAAATACCACTGTTATCAGAGAGGTAAAATGCTTTCCTCAGTATCATAATACTGTAGAGACCAATATTTACATGGTAAGTACTCAGACATAGTGCTCCTTTAGAATAATTTTAATGAGATGAGCACTAGTATATTTCTAGCTGTTTCTGGCTCCTTGGCTCATGTTCACTGAATCATGTGTTATACTTAGCATCTCGGAAGTCTAATGGGAAACAAGCACTCTTAAGCCCCTGGAAGAAATACTTGAAAATGTTTATTGAGCTGTGGTCAGGCAAATCAGTCATTTAAAATTGTGTCATATGTGTACATGGATCCTTAGTGTGAGATGGTAAGAATAGCTTCTAAATCAAATCACAAAGTAAGGTTTTAAAATGATGATGGGTTTACTTTGCCTCTTAATGAGAATTCAGAGTCAAATTTTAAAACAATGAAATGGACTTTAGAGATTAATTTTACATTCCAAAGATCGGACTTCTTTGATTTGATTAAATTCATTTCCAGCATTACAAAAAGGGATAACTGACTTCTTTACCCTTTGGAATTTTCTTTTAAGGCAATAGCAAAAGAAAACTACCTAAGTATAATATTAATTGGTTAATAATACATAATGGAATTAAGATTTCTGAGACTCTTTTAAGTAATCACTAGTATCTAATACCTTCCAAGGAGAATAAAAGACTATTTAAAATGTATTCTCAGAATACATGTCCCTGTGTTTTTCCTCTGAAAGATTTCTTGGATTTGGAACTTAACTAGTTTCTTTGAACTATATACACTACTATCTTTAATCCTCTTCTGAAAATTCCCTTAAGAAATATAAACAAATTTCTAGGACATTGTTAAAGCCTCAAAATAGAGTTGATCCCTGGGCCTCACATGTTTCATAATAGAAATCCATGCTCTTCTGAAGAAGGAGCATCTTTCTATTCTGTTTCTTTCCCCCCTTGCCCCTCCCCAAAAATCCTGAGTGTAAAAGGAATTAATTTGACTCTCTGCACTTTATTGAACCTTTTCTGATGTTAACATCAAGGTTAACTATTTTTGCCTTTAGTTACAGTAACATTTTTTCATATTTCCTAGTGATTGTTTTTTTCTAACTTCTTTTTCCTTTACCTTCTATTTTCTACTCCAGTCTGTTATTCGACTGATTGAAGAAGCCAACTCTCGAGGTCTGAAAGAGGTCCGATTTATGATGTGGAACAACCACTACATTCTTCACAACTCATTCTTCAGGAGAGAAATAAAAAGGAGACCCCTTTTCCGCTCCTGTTTTACACTGCTTCCGTATTTACAGTAAGTGTCAGTGGAAAGCCTTATCTTTACTCTCATTTTATGTAAATATACAACTGAATGACAAAGAGTAAAAGATTTTAAATTAAGAGGCCAACTTGGTTAATACTTCTAGAATGTGAAATTTTGAGTTATTCTATGGGTTTAATTCTTCAGAATAGAGTTCAGATAAGCTACAATTAACCTAACTAAAAGAGTGATTATCCAGTTGATTTTTTTGAACTGAAAAGCAAAGAGAAGTAACATTTTTGTACAACAAAAAAGTAATTATATCGGGGATAAGGCAGTTTTTTGCATTTGCTTCCTGAAAGATTGAGTTTCCTGATGATAACCATCCATGTAATGGTGCTGCTTCCCAGAACAGGTAAACTGCAAGGTCAAGCAGGGAGAGCCCTTCAAGGTGGCATTCTCCAGTTCTTCTTCCTTGAGTGAATTTTAATAGGAAAGATTCTTCTCAAAGAATCTGCATTCTCATTTTCTATGTAAGGCCCACCTTCCTGTAATACTCCCTAAAATTACCTGTCATACTTCTAGGTTGAAACTGATTTCAACCTTCTGAATTGTAGGTGAGCTCTTCCATTTTCTCAAGTCCTCTTCCCCACCCCAGATAGCCCATCAGTATATCTCCATAGATGCAAAAAGGTGGAGCCTGTTACCAGTAGCATGGCCATCTTTGAAAATTAGGAACTCTAGGGAAATCTTTGTGTACTCTCATCGGATATACCATATTTAGAGGCTGCTTTTTAGAAATAATGCTAGATTTACTTGGTTTTATGAACTGGGGAGGTCTAGAGTAATACTGGTTTTTCTCTTCTACTTATCTTAGAGATGTTGTTTTTATATTCTGACTAGTTTGTTTGTTTGTTTGTTTTTCAGTCTCAAACTGTATTTTTCCCAGATCATTATGACAGAATTTTAATGATTCTAATTATGATATTGCAAAAGGAACATTAAAAACAAAATACAAATGAATAAAAATCCCTGAAATGCTCAGTATCCAAAAGCAATTTTTAGTAAGGCTGGTTAAGAAATATATGCTGGCTTTGGGTAAATGTGTGCTTTCTTCCTAGTCCAAGTGTGAAAAATTTTACCTTGTAGGGTTTTTTTTTTTATTAGAAACTAATAAAAATGCCATTTCTGTGATTTCACTAGCACAGCTGGAGATAGTGTCAGCGTCCAGTAGTTAGGAACATATTGTCCTCCTAGTGAGATGGTAGAACTCATTAGTGAGACCAGCAGCTTGGCATGCTGAGCCAATCAAGCAAGATGGAGCTTCTGAGTGAGAGTAAGAATGCTCAATCGAGTGCTGCATTGATGGGGGACTTTTACAAAATGGTGAACATTGATTTGTTTCAACCCTAAGACAAGTAATTATGAAATAATCCCTCCCCCTCTTTTAAAATTTAGGCTTATTTTGTAAAAGTACGAACTATGAAAATACTATAAGCAGTATTAGAATTAGTGCCACAAATTTGGCACCTTACTATAAGGTAAGCCTATAACGTAGGCTTATAAGAGAACAAAGAAAGTCAGTCTGTTATTTCTTCCTTTTTCTTTCTAAAATCTCCTGTTTAGTCTTTTTGTCTAAAACAGCGTTAATCAGGTATAAAGTAAGAGCTTAGCAAATCAAAGAGATTACGCAGACACTTCAATGAGAAAAGAGCAGAGAAACAAGCAGCAAGTTCACCAGGATGGAATGGGTAAATGCAGCCCTTCAGTTCCTATCTGCCCTAGAGTCTGGGGCCCTGAGGCACTCAGACTGGCCTAGTGGAGAGTAGAGAGGGATTAGTTTTAAAAAGCAGGCTGCAAAACAGATTCCAGAGAGACTATGATTTTAATCTTAGCCAGGAAGAAAGTTTTGTTCTTAAATGTTAGTAAATGTAGAGGGTCAGATTAAAACGTAAGTGTCAAAAAAGGCTATAGTAATCATGAAATAAGAGATGCCTAGAAATTGGGAATGCCAGAATAAGGGAGCTGAGGAGAGGGGCTGGCTGACTTAATCTATGAATTTTGACTCCTCCTAAGTGAGAATTTCCCTGGTGCTTTTAATTCCTTCCAGTTTCATTGAGCTATAACTCACCTACAACTCTGTCAGTTTAGGGTGTACAGCTAATAATTTGACATACATATATTGCAAAATGATTACCACAATGGAGTTTAGTTAACATCTATCACTCATAGTTACAAAGAAAGTATTATTTCCTGGTGCTTGCTGCTTTTCAGTGAGGTTGATAAAAAAGCTTATTCTTTAATATTCTTAGAATATTTAAGCTGAGGCTGCATAAGCAAACAAATCTCAAATTTAGAGATGTAGGAGTTCATTTCAGCCAAAAGGACATCTATCCTGTGCAGTCACTCTGTGGTCATGGGAAAGCCTGATAGGGTTTTACTTCTCCCCCCAGAAAAGATAAAATGAATTAATTTTTACTTTGTCACTGAAAGTGGGTTAGGAAACATCTTCTGAAATGGCAAGGAGAGGGAAGGAGAGTGTAAAAGATGACCTTGAATTCTGAAAATCCATTCTTCAGAGGTCCTTGAGTGCAAGTTCTAGACCCTTCAACTTTGCCTCTTTGGAGAAGGCTGGTACAGCACTGTGAAGCACATGGTATGTCATTGGAATACCCATGAGCTAAACACAAACTCAGCAGCCTCAGAAAATAAAGCCACATTTATAACTGTGCTTGTAATATGTATTTCTAATTCATGGCAAGTATAGTGTGTAGAAGTTCATCAGACAGCTGTCTATATGCATTTTAATGTTTTAGCCCAATTAAGATACTGGCTTATTAAAAGTAAGCATCTATAGATGGGAATGTATGATAATTATGAATATTAAATCTAATCTTAATGTTTTAGGATGGTTAGGATTTACTTATACAGGCTCATCTTCAAGTATCTATGAATCTTTTTTGGTCAGTGCCAGGATTTCAGTACGGCTGTGACAGCAGCCTAAAACCTGTTTTGGGTAAAGTGGTTGGGAGAATTTTTATTTTCCTTCCCCAACTCAGAAAACTCTTTGGCAGACGCCTGGGGAACTTAGTAGGTTAAGCCTGTGTCTTTGGCTCAGATCATGATCCCAGGGTCCTGGGATTGAGTCAACACATCAGACTCCTTGCTCAGCAGGGAGCCTGCTTCTCCCTCTGCCTGCAACCCCCCCTGCTTGTGCAAGTGCGTGCGCCCTCTCTCTCGCTCTTTCTGACAAATAAATAAAATCTTTAAAAAAAAAAAAAGAGAGAGAGAGAGAGAGAGAGAGAAACCTCTTTTGGTAACTTCAATTCCTAATAAACCTGGAAATCTGGTAGGCTGGAATTTACTCTTTTTGCAGAGCAGGACTAGAAGGAACAGCTAAAAATAGGGAACTTATACTCTGTGTTTCCTGCCATTTCTCCAGAATAGTGATGGCTTTTGAAGGAGTTACCTTTCAGAATCTGATTAAAGCAGTGGGGCCTCTCTTCAGAAGAATGTGCCCGTGAATGAAGGCTCCAGAGGAGTCTGTCAGGGCTTTATGAAAATGCCTCAGAGAACAAGAACTATTATGCCTCTTCCAGGAAGGTTAGAGAAGCCAGTGCCCCCTTTAAATTGACCCCTGAACTGTATGGATTCTGTAAGTCCTGGTTCCTCTCAGAACTCCTGTCTCTGTCTCCCAAGGGATCTTGAGGCATGCTAAATCGTAGGCACAACCACTTGAAGGGGGGCAGGTGTTAGAGAAGGCAGTTGTGCCTCTATAGCTTTTTAACTTCTTATCAAGCCATCTCTTAAAAGTCAAAAGACTGTGTGAGATGGAGGTGGTGGTAGTGGGAGTCAGGCAAACCTGCATTGCAGCCCTAATATACATCCATCACTTTCAAACCTTGAGGGGAAAGAGAAAGAGAGAGAGAGAGAGAGAGAGAGAGAGAGAGTGTGTGTGTGTGTGTATGAATTGTGAAGTATATAGCAGTGGAAAGAGTATGCATCTAGAAACTATGTAGATAGGCCTGGATTTAAATCCTGTCTCTGTTCTTTGCTACTATGCTAGCAGTTTCTTTATTTGAAAAGTACAGATATCCAAGCCTTATTGCTGGGTTGTTAGGACAGTAACTGATAATGTATGTAAAATGCCTGTCCATAGTATGTGCTTACTGTAAGGCAGCTTGATTAATGAGGAGGGTAATGGTAAGATATACTCTTGCAGATGAGATGCACAGTCACTTACGGTTGTAACTTCTGTGTTACAAAACTCTTTTTGAAAATTTTTAGTTTAATCCATTTCACAGACTTACTGCTTCCTTGTGACCATCACTCTATGCTGAAGAGTGTTACGGTACCCTGGCCCTGAATCTGGGTCTCAGGGCCAGGAATTTCTCTCTCTGATCTTCCTTTTTGTTCTGTTTTGAAAATGGCCAAGAAATATAATTTAAATTTAAGCATTTAATTGAACATTAAATGCTTAATGTTCAGCTGCTACTTAATAGAAAGTCACCTGTCAAAGTGACTAAAACTAAATTTAAAGGTTCAAGGATACACATTCTGTTGTCTGAAGCTTAAAGTAATTCGTTTCATCTTAAGCACACCTAAGGCTATAAAATTTGGATACAATTGACGACCTTGTTGTTAACACATGACATTGAAAGATGAAGCAAATGCCAAATGTCAGCTTTCAGTGCCTACTCCAGTGATTTTTGTTTGTGTTATACAGAAAGTATAAGCTTTTTAATTTTTTTTTAAAGATTTAGAGAGAAAGAGAGCCATGTGTATGTATGCATGCAGGAGTGGGAGGCAGAAAGCAGAGGGAGAGAATCTTCAGGAAGACTCCCCCTGAGCATGGAGCCTCCATAACCCATAAGATCATGACATGAGCCTAAACCAAGAGTTGGACACTTAACCACTTGAGCCACGCAGGCACCTCTAAGCTTTTTTATTTTTAATATTTCATGTCATCTTCCTGTAAGCTCCTTCTTTCCTGCCTGCCTTTGTCTCCCCATCAATCTGCTCCCCGCCACCTATAGAGCCTTTAGTCATGGTAAATTTTCTGCTTAGTACAGCAAAGTTTGAAGAATACATATATTATCACTGCTCTCTTAGAGTTTCTTTAACTGTATAGGCAAAAGAGGAGTCTACAGTTCAAAGTGAAGATATTTATAAATTGTCCCTTGCTTGCCTGCCTGCCTGTAGCAGTACATTCCAGAGTTTTCTCCACAAGGAGGAGGCTGGGAAGAAGCTAATAATAGGTTAACTGTGTATAGGCAATGTCACTTGGAGACTTTTTTTTTTAAATACATAGCATATTCTATATTGTTTTTTAAAACAAGCACTTAAACTATACAAATTACAATTTTAGGTACTGCTTTAGAGTGCTATAATATGAGATGTACTTAAATGTTTTACATTGACATTTCTTCCTCTCCCTTCCAGGACACTTGGTGGTGTTCCCACACAGGCTCCTCCGCCTCTTGAAGCAACTTCATCATCACAGATCATCTGCCCTGATGGGGTCACCTCAGCAAACTTTTACCCTGAAACTTGGATTTATATGCATCCATCTCAGGACTTCATCCAAGTGCCTGTTTCTGTAGAGGACAAAAGTTATCGAATCATCTATAATCTTTTTCATAAGACTGTGCCTGAGTTTAAATATAGAATTTTGCAAATACTGAGAGTCCAAAACCAGTTTCTTTGGGAGAAATATAAAAGGTGAGTCAGCAGTACGACAAATTTAAGAGCTTTTCTTAACCCACTGAGCCACCCAGGCGCCCTAAGAGCTTTTCTTAATGTACTAATGATAGATGCAGAACATAATAGTAAAGACTTTCACAAAATCTATTATGTTTGTATTTTTTCATGTATTAACTCATATATACTCTTCATAACAGACCATGTAAGTTCAGTAACTTGCCACAGGACCTACAGCTAATCAGATAGATATGTGCTGGAGTTTGAACTTTGGCAGTCTAGCACCAGAGGCTTTGCTTTTAATTACTTGACTATGCTGCCTCTCAAATCAACAAAAAGCAAATGTAGTACAAAAGGAATACATGCAGGTTTGAGTAATCTCAGAATTAAGAGATACTCAGGTTGGTGGAATTCGACAAAGAAGTTATCCTGAGAAAGTAAGGTTGTGAACTAGATTTGAAATGGAAGAGATAGCAAGTGAATAAGTGTTGGGGTGGCGGGGGGGAAAGGGGCTCTTCTTGCCTGCAGTGGAAAAGATCATTTTAAACTTTTAATATGATCTCTGATGGCATTTTGCCCTTGAAAGCTACTTTAACATTTCCTCATCATTGAAACCATAATGAGTTTATGACTACATCTTGCCTGTTAAATTGATCTATACCTTCCTTCTTCTGAATTCCCTGTCCACTCTTTTCATTAGGAAAAAGGAATATATGAACAGGAAAATGTTTGGCCGTGACAGGATAATCAATGAGAGACATTTATTTCATGGAACATCCCAGGATGTGGTAGATGGAATCTGCAAGCACAACTTTGACCCTCGAGTCTGTGGAAAGCATGCTACAATGTTTGGACAAGGCAGTTATTTTGCAAAGAAGGCAAGCTATTCTCATAACTTTTCTAAGAAGTCCTCCAAAGGAGTCCATTTCATGTTTCTGGCCAAAGTACTAACTGGCAGATACACGATGGGCAGTCATGGCATGAGAAGACCCCCTCCTGTCAATCCAGGCAGTGTTACCAGTGACCTGTATGACTCTTGTGTGGATAATTTCTTTGAACCTCAGATTTTTGTCATTTTTAATGATGATCAGAGTTACCCTTATTTTGTTATCCAATATGAAGAAGTCAGTAACACTGTTTCCATTTGAAAAATCTTGGTACTGCTAAATTATTTGATACGAACTCAATCCAGCATTTGTAGCAGGTTTTGGATGGGTGGGACAGAGTGGGGAACAGCATTGGACATTAATAGGGCACTTTTAAGACCCATTTTTTTAAGTGCTAGAAAGTGAAAAATTTTTTAAAGAAAAACACGAGTTTTAAAATGACCACTTATTCTTTAATTATTTACTAATTGTTGTTAGTGTACTCAGTGTGGAAAAGACTACAGATTGCCTACTCTTTTTATTCACACTTGTACATATAGGCAGCAATGGTATTAGAAGCATTTTTAAAAAGAAACTGAACAGCCTAACCAATTAAATGTGACTTAAGCCTGGTAGAAGTTTGGCCAAATGAAATGGAGGCTGTGAGCAAATTGAGGATTCTGTTATTTAAAATGATAAAACAACTGGAGCTAATACTACCATACTTATTCCCTGTCCAAAGCATCACTTACGGTGTAGGATAAGTTCATGAAATTCTGGTGGGTGGAAGGAAGTTTTTATCCTAGCAGCAGAACTGAAATATATCACCCAAGCAGAGAGCATTGGTGACTTTAACTGTTCTGCAGAATTTACCTGAGGATTCAGAGGAAGTAAAAAAAAAAGGAACCATTTGAAAAATTTTTGTCGCCAGGAAGATTTTTCACTAACTGGTTATATGAAACATGATTCTTATGTTGTTAAAACTGCAGCCTTAGAAAACTCAGCCTCTTCCATTATCATCTACCCCAATCTGAAGGAGCTGGGCAGCTAATTTGGTTAAAGTCAGTCTTGAGGATTAGTAGTATTACTTTTAGAGTTTCCGACGTAGGCCCCGACTGAAGGTTTTAGAGAAAGGAAGTACATCTATAATTGAATTGTTAAGGCTTATTACCGTGCTTCGCACAAAGTAGACTCTCCAAAGTATTTGTTGGCTTGGAAATACTGTTAAAGGTGGTTATCCCACCCTTTGCCTGCTTTGCCAGATGCAGCTGGGTTCCCCGGCTGACTCTATTTTACACTACTTAATGGAAACACAAACTTGGAAATTGTGCCACTGACCCAGCTGGAGCAGTGTTCGGTGTGTATGCTAATACCTCAGTTCAGAGAGGTAGCAGCTAGGTATACTTTGCCTTAAGCAAAGCCAATACCCGGATTTACAAAAGTGGTAGTGGTCGTTCACAAAAGAATTCACTGTGGAATTCTTTCAGATACCAAGCTCTCCTAGTATGTTTGTGGCTATTTCATTTACACAAAACTTTTCAGGAACTCCTGTGTTGTTTGAAGCAAGATATATCTATCCTGATGTCTCAGTGAATCAGTCTGTTTAAGCACTTATCAGGGCTTCCACACAATTATTTATTTTGCCCTAGTTGATCTCGTTGTTTGCTGCCATTGGCATGAAACAGCCAACTGTGGCTGTTACAGTTGTACTTTCAGTCAATTATAACTTTGTAAACCAGTGATTCCCAATCTTTTTCAAGTTAAGACACCTTACCATTGCTTATTTGATTTTATGAAACTTGTTCCTTTTTTTTCTCCTTAAAGGAAAATAAAGCTTTATGACATATTTATTTTTTTAATAAAACTAAGCAAAAATAAAAGTTCCGGTAATTCTTTAAAACTTTTGTTGTTTTGGTTCCATTTAAGATAAGTGAATTCAGCACATAGTGGATGATCTGTCCTTAAATGCTTGTTGACTGGTTGAGTGAATATGTGACTGAGCGACTGAACAGACCCAATCAGAGCCTGCTGCTTAAACTTTTGTGCTCCAGGAGTCAGCAGAAACTATATTAGGTAGCAGTCACATGTAAGTTTCACAAGAGAAGACTGAATATTTTATTTTGCAGGTAAATATTTGAGGAAAAGGGAAAAGTTGTCATATCAGCAAACAGCTATAGTGAAAAATGAGCAGATTGTCCCCATCAACAGGTGCTGATGGAAACATGCGAAGGAATTTTAGAGATCTTGTCAGCACTTGAGCACCTTAGCTTTCAGCCAACTTAAAGTGATCTGATTTGGAAATGTGAGCATCTCTGACAGTACTTTCCCTCCAGTGTAATCATTTTTAAATTCCTGTATAGTACTGTATATTGTTTTAACTAAGCAAGAGCTGTGGAGTCAGCCTAAATTTTGTAATGGTTTCATGGCTTTAAAAACATACTGAAAAGCATTCAGTACATCTTTCTCCCTAGTGACACAACTGTAATTTAATTTACATCATTTCAGAAAGCTGGAGCTTAACTCTTTTAAACTATGGTTAAGATTGCTAGGGAGAGGCTGCAAACTCCTTGAGATATTCCGTTGTCATACAGTCTTGTAGACAGGAAGGCTTTTTTTATATGTGCAGAGTTTAGAAATACTGGATCCTTTATAATTATAAATTCTAAAACCCAACTCTGTGCTTTTTGCAACAAACCTGTTTATTTTGGTAAATGATTATTGAGATATTGAAGAGAATCATGAGGGCCCTGTTCTTTAAAGAAGAATTTTTATTATACTAGGTCTGAGACTGAAAAAGAATGTGTTCAACACCCAAACAGTGCTGTACAGTCAATTTAAATCAGAGGGGTTTTTCTTTCTTCATTTAAGGAAGGTAAGATGACTACAAAATGTTCCTGGTTTTTCTTACTTGGGATCAAATAATCAAAATGTATTTAGAAAATTCTGTATGATACTTCTAAAATCAAATCCATATTGTTTATGTTGCTGTTGTGTGTGTGTGTGTTTAAATAACTTAAGCTCTTCAATTCTACCATAATTTTGGAAAAATCACCTTTTTTATGGTTAGTTTTCTCATATTTGAAACAAGTTTTTTTTGTTTTGTTTCATGGAGGTTTTTTTTTTTTTTTTTGAGAGACTACAAATAAGAATAATCCAACTTTGAGATCCTATAATGCAAAAATGTTTTGTAAAGTCCTGTACTAAACTGATAGTGTTTTCATCTTCAAATTAAAAGCCAGATACAGGTGTGCCTGAATGGCTCAATTAGTTAATTACCTGCCTTTGGCTCAGGTCACCATCCCAGGGTTCCTGGGACTATTCCCTGCATCAGGCTCCTTGCTCAGGTTGGGGAGTCTGCTTTCCCTCTACACCTCCCCACTCCCATCCTCACTTGTGCTTTCTCTCAAATAAAATCTTTTCTTTTTTTTTTTTTTTAAGATTTTATTTATTTGACAGAGAGAGAGAAAGCCAGAGAGGGAACACAAGCAGGGGAAGTGGGAGAGGGAGAAGCAGACTCCCCACTGAGCATGGAGCCCAAAGTGGGGCTCGAGCCCAGGATCCTGGGATCTTGACTTGAGCCGAAGGCAGATGCTTAACTAAGTAAGCCACACAGGTGTGTTTTCTTTAGATACCTTTTCTTTAGAGAAGAGAGTGTTGGGTTTTAAAATCTGACGTACCCAGTTAATTGATTTAGGAACTTAGTGCAGGTAAGTTAAAGAAATGAAACAGTGCTTTATACCTTTTGCTAACTTTTCTCATAAGCTATCATGATAGAAAAATTTCCAGTTGAAAGGTTTCATCAGCATTATTAGTTGGTCTTATTTGATATGTTATTATTTAATTCGTGTATCTTCTGGGAGCCTGTCAGATGGAGCTCTTCTAAAGCTTCAGTCTCAGGTGAATGGAAATGTTTGTGTGTTAGAAGTGTCCCATGGACACTTTGCTAAATTTTCCAAGCTAGAGCAGAAGTGTCCAACCACTCTAAGAATATCGGAATTTCATGAACTTAATGTCCGTTAAGCACCTAATGATTAATAAAAGGAAAAATGATCAAAAGTTTCTATGAATTCAGTAGTCTTTTAATGAAAATTTGTGTACTTATCCCAGCCATATCTGCGTTTGATATGTAGGTTATACTTAGTCTACCGACAACATTCGGTGCTCAAATGAATTAATGGGCTACTTACAATAACTCCCATATGCCTCTAGATAGAGCTTATAGCCAACAGGCTGGAAGCCACTGGGCTAAACTATTTCTATATTCAAGTTTTATGACTGTATATATCTCCTTAATTGTATCTCAACTTTAAAAAGCCTTAATCAAATCAGACCACTGAGGGGCTCAAACTAGTGTTCAGTATCCTCTAACCCTTCTAATGCCTAATAAGTTTTAGGTGCCGAATTATCATTTGGCAGGCCCTCTGTTTAAATGCATCAGCTGCACTTCTATAATGCTTCTCGCAGTGCAGTGAGGACTGCATGCAATATATGTGAGTGACAAACACACTAAACAGCTGCTTCTCAGCTCCATGATAACAAGGAACTCTTCAATGCTCATCAGTTTATAAATCGGTTTTGAGCAGCAGTGATGGGTTTGGGGCATTAACCCACACTTTTCTGATAAGGCCCTACTTGAAGGTCTGTATTTCCTAGTATCTTTGTCGAGAATTTAAGTCCTAATTCCCAAGCTGAGTGCAATGAAATGTCCTACTTAGGAGAAGCAACGGTAAATCTAATTAGCACTGGTCTCAAGGTTCTAAGCTAAATGAACCCAGTAACTACAACTTTAGTTCCAACCACTCATAAATGTAACTTTTTCTTTTTTTCTTTTTTTTTTTTAATGTAACTTTTTCTTTAAGATTTTTTTTGTTTGAGAGAGAACACAGGCAGGGAGAGTGGCAGGCAGAGGAAGAGGGAGAAGTAGCTCCTGGCTGAGCAGGGAGTACCATGCAGGGTTCGATCCCAGGACTCTGGGATCATGACCTGAGCTGAAGGCAGAGGCTTAACTGAGCCACCCAGGTGCCCCAATGTGACTTATTTCTAAATGCAAGTTTCTACCCATATGACTTACATTCTTCTAAAAATACAAGTTCATAGTCTTACTTTCATAGTTAACTTTGTAGACATTTACAAGTCAGTGCTAGACAGGAGCGGGAATGCAGATTTTGTGAATCGTGGTTATTCAATTTTGTGATGAATTGCTGTCATATATCAGAAAGCAATGACTTAGAAGCCTAAGAAAGTTACTCTACTCAATCTTAGTGTGTGGCTTGTGGACTAATTGAGATAAAAAAAATGTAAAGCAGTTGGCCCAGTGCCTAGCTCATAGTATACAATAAAATTTTGCCAGTGGTAGTAGTACAGTAGGCCAAGTAATAGCCCCCTAGGAACCTGTGACTGTGTTACATTATATAGCAGAAGAGGCTTTGCAGTTGTGATTCAATTAAGGATTTTGAGATGGGGAGATTATCTTAGGGAGCCCAATATAATCACAAGGGTTCTTACAAGAAGAAAGCAGAAGATAAGAGATGGGGATAGGCTATGCTGCTCCTTTTGAAGATGAAGAATGAGACCATAAGCCAAGAACTGCTGGCAATTTCTACAAGCCAGAAAAGGTAAGGAAATTGTCTTCCTGGGAGCTCCCAGAAGTACTGCAGCTCTGCTGACATCTTGATTTTAGGACTTCTAACCACCAGAACTGTAAGATAAGAAATTTGTTTTAAGCCATCAATGTGTGGCATTTTGTAATAACAATAAGAAAGTAATACAAGTAGTAAATATAATAGAAATCTTAAAGAATTATCAAGAACCTCATAATTTAGAAAAGAGCACTACAAATAAGAAAAATTCCCACGTTTGTTGGAAATTTTAAAAGGTTGTGTGAAATTCCAGGAGAGTAAACCACCAGTGGCTTTCTGAGAGTGGTATATACGCACACTAAAGACAAACCTCACTTAAAATAAGGCTTCTTCTAAAGAGGTATTTACTGAATAAAGACAAGCACTATAGTGAATCAGATAGCCCAGTCGTCTTGAAAGGGAGAAAGCAAACTGCTTTAAAGAATTGGTGAAAAGAGGGAGGGATGGCAAGTTTTAGTACCAAGATTTTCTAAAAATGGGTTTTATAAATTCAAGTCTCCTTTGAATGGTCTTTTGTTCATATAGGAAAAGAGCACACATTTATTTTGTTGACTAGCTTCTAGTCTGGTAATTCTTCCTTGAAAGGACACTGTGCTCCATGATCTAGAGGGGCTTCCTTTGCCAAAAACAGGGTTTTTGTTTTTGTTGTTTTCCCCACCTCTTTTTGTTAAGGAATATCAGAAACTCTTGTCTTTGTAAAAGATTTCGTTGAAGTCTCAAATCTTAGTAAGAGTAACTCCACTCCTAAGTGTCTTCTTTTCCTTTATTCAGGAACTACTTATCAAAAGCCTGCATTGAAATTTACTTTAAAGGAGGGGACATCTAGTTAGTCAGCTTTGCTTTTCTTTTCTCTGTTGTACATTCTTCCAAAGAGTCTTGTGGAGAAGGTCAGGTTAATCAGATTGTTTGGTAAAAATGCATAAGGGTATCTTAAATCATAATGAATATAAGGAATTCTTTGTCATAACAAATTCAGAACAGGTTATTTCAACACTGCTTAATTCAAAAGTGCAGCATTTCCAAGGATTCTGTATAATTCCCTTGGTTCTCCCCTCATTGTTACTGCTCTGACCTCAAACACTACATCTCGTTTGCAACATCCAAAAGTAGGAGAGGATGATCTTCATCTAGTGCCTTTTTTTTTTTTTTTTTTTAATTTCAAAAGTTGGAAAAACCTTACAAAAGCACCCCAGTGTTCTGCCATGTTTGTATTATTGTTCTGGGTTGTATCATGTCCATCCCTAAACCAATCCTGGCAAGGAAGACAGAATCACTGTGAATGATTTGGACTAATCAACATTCACACCATAGGGCAAGTGAGTGATCCATTAAGCAAGTTGTCACCTGTATCTGAACAAGATTGGGATTTTATTAGGAAGAAGGAAGGCAGTTACTGGGGAGAAAAACCAATTATTTCTCACACATACGGTTTTTCAAGGTTAAGTTGAGGGATTGCATTAAAGGGCACTCCTTAAGAGTGTTTTCCAGTTTATTTCACAAAAACCTTAAGTATCCATTTCCTTGAAGACCAAATGTTATGGAAGGAAAACCATTGTTTCAGGAAGGCTATAAGCTGACTTAATGCTGGATTTACCACTGTCTGGTCTTGGAAACTTCCAGATTCTAAATGGAGCTATTTTTAGTGTCAAACTTTGTCTTTCCTAATGGACTGACATTAAGAAGGCCTGTGCAGCATGAGGGGCAGGAACAAAAACCATTATGTTACTTAGGTTGGAAGCCTAGCATCATTATCTCCATGTGGGGTAACTTGGGCAGGTTAGCATCTCTAAAATTTCCTTATAATAAATAATGGCATGGCCTATATATAGATTAAGGAGAATTTATGTAGCACACATAGCACTGTATGCTGACTTCTTTTTACTTGAGTCCAAGGACTCAAATGAGGCCAAATTGAAGATATATATTTGGGAGTAGGGATAAGCCCCTGTAAAGTTAAAGCATACATTTTCTTTGGTTTTAGACTCATAAACTCCTACTTCCTAGTAAAAGAAGTATTTTATAATATATATTTTATTTGACATATATGTAATCAATATAAAAATTACTAGTGAGGGGCAGCCTGGGTGGCTCAGTGGGTTAAAGCCTCGGCCTTCGGCTCAGGTCATGATCCCAGGGTCCTGGGATCAAGTCCTGCATCAGGCTCTCTGCTCAGCAGGGAGCCTGCTTCCCCTTCTCTCTCTGCCTGCCTCTCTGCCTACTTGTGATCTCTGTCTGTCAAATAAATAAATAAAATCTTTAAAAAAAATTATTAGTGAGATAATTTATTCTTTTTTTTAAACTGGTCTTCAAAATCTGATGTATATTTTACTTTTTTCTTTTTTTTTTGATGTGTGGCCAGTCTTTTTCCCAAGATTATCTCACATTATTCTATTAATTTTCTTTCTTTCTTTCTTTTTTTAAATAAACTCTACTTCTAATGTGGGCCTTGAACTACAACCCTGAGATCAAGAGTCATATGCTATATTGACAGGCAGCCAGGCACCTGCCCCTCTTTCTTAATTTTCTTAATTCTGTACATTTTATTTATTTATAATTTAAATTCAATTAATTAACATGTAATGTATTATTTGTTTCAGAGGTAGAGGTCTGTGATTCATCAGTCATATAATACCCAGTGCTCCTTATAACCCTAGTAAAACATTTTAAAAGTATGAACTACAAAAATAAAATACAGGTAAGCAGAATATAATGAAAGCAATAAATTAACTGCCCACCTTATCCCTCAGCATCAAAGCCAATCCCCTGTCTTTAATGGAACTGCTATGAAAGTCTGGGTTCTCAGAATTTGGAAGGGAAGTGGGATTGGCAAGGGGCAGCATCAGAAAGGGACTCATCCTTCAGTTTTGCTAGGATCTCACAGGCTTTAGCTTATGATGGATGTTGAGATAAGCTTACTCAGATGAGAAATTTAAACCATTATGAGCAAGCACACTAAACTAGCTTTCTGCATTAATGCAGAAAAACATCTGATGGCATTTAGGCATTACCAGGCAGTAATCTGACAAAAACCCAGAAAACCCAGTTATGGGTATGCCCAATTCTACCTTGGATCAGTCACTCTACTTTCCCGCAATATCTTTGAGGTGGTATTTGTCCAAAGGAAGCAAAGCAAATAAACTCTTATTGGTTGGGGTCTTGGCTCCAGTCTCTAATACTGTAAACTAGACTGAAGGTTGGAAGGTCTATTATCAGTGAGAACTAAACGGTTTCGGATCCAGCAGGCTATGTAGGAGCCATGCCTCAACTCTTCCCTACTTCTGATGCCCTACCTGGGGTATGAGGCTTTACTTCTGTGACTCAATGAAAGGCCAGTTCAACTCACTTTCCTGCCAGCTCCTGGGAAAGAAAATTACTCATTATTTAAAGCAAAGGTTGATAAACGTTTTGTATAAAGAGGCTGACAGTAAATATGATAGACTTGGTGGGTCATACAAAATCTCATAGCTACTCTACTCAGCCACTATAGCACAAAAGCAGCCATAGACTCTATGTAAGTGAATGGCATGGCTGTTCCAATATGACCTTACTTCTGGCCTGCTGCCACCTATGCTATGTACCATTTTTGTTCAATCTAAATATTTGAACCAAAGTTAGCCAGGTACTGAATCAAATATTTGTTTCTAGTTCCTACTATAATTGTGCTCCTAATTACAGGGAAGTCTTATTATTACTTCCTAAAATCTGAT
Organism: Mustela nigripes; assembly: GCF_022355385.1. Lineage (NCBI taxonomy): Eukaryota > Metazoa > Chordata > Mammalia > Carnivora > Mustelidae > Mustela > Mustela nigripes. Next base: position 137,819,047 of record NC_081558.1, on the reverse strand, counting down.
TTCCCTCCCTGTCCTATATAAGGCCATATTCAACTCAAAAGGAAAACTGAAAGCCTTTAAGAAGGCTATGCCTTTGTGCTGATATTATTTGTGAAGGCATGCTGTAATGCTTCTATTTTCTCTGAGGGCAGCGGTGGTTATCCTGAGACCATTTTGAAAAGGGTTCCACCACTGATATACCCACCAGTTGAAAGGCAGTCTTCTCCTTTCTGTTCTGGTTTAACAGAAGCCTCCCATTCAGAGGGCAAAGTAGACAAGAGACCAACTGGCTCCAAGAGTAGCAGATAGTCTCTTATTGGAACGCCGGGTGGTAGAAAACTTCTCTGACTTTGGGGTTTTCTGCCATAGGATGACCAAGGGCATAAAGAAGCCCCTAAAGTCAAGGGGGTCACATAATTTTTACCCCTCTTTTTCAGGTTAGTGTTGTCAGGATTGTGGTAGCTCCACCCCCACCCCAGGGAAATAGAGAAGGGAGTTTTTCTGGAGATACAGGGAAACAATAGGATGGAAAGGGTAGAAACAATATTACCAGACTGCAACCGTATTTTTGACAAGACTCAGGATCAGCCCCAAGTCTGAAGAGACCAACGTCAGAGCCTGCAGTTGGGCTGTATGGAAGCTAGAGATCAGGACTGGGACATGAGTTTTGTTCTATCCTTCCCAGAAATGGGGGAAAGGGGATACTTGATAAGCAAAAAAAAAAAAAAGTGGGAAGAGATAGCTGACAGACATGCCTATAGGCTTTCCAAAAAAAGGGAATATAATATAATATAATATAATATAATATAATATATAATATATATATAATATAAATAATATAATATAATATAATATAATATAATATAATATAATATAATATAATATATAAGTTGTGGCAACTTTTCACAGAATTACCATGGAGCCTCAGGAAAGCCAATAAGGAGATAGTAATGTCTACAGTGGCGGTGATCACGATCACTGGGGTGATTATGGTGGTCCTTCATGTTGATGGTGACTGTGATGCTGGGCGTGGTAGCAATGGCGATACAGTGGTGATGCAGAAGAAACATGGTGAGGGTGTTGGTAGTAATAGTGATGGTGATATTCATGGTCAAGGTGGCCATGTACATCATGATGGTGGTGGTGGTGATGATAGTATTTTTGCTGTTTGTGCTGGTGGTGGTGGAAAGGAAAGAAATCAAGACTTCTAGGACCTGAGCTGAAAAGAAAGTGGGGATAATACATTTTTATTGCCCAACTCCACTATAAAAATTCCTAGAAGGGAAGTACACAATTTTTTTTTTAAAGATTTTATTTATTTATTTGACAGAGATCACAAGTAGGCAGGGTCAGGCAGAGAGAGAGAGGAGGAAGCAGGCTCCCTGCTGAGCTGAGAGCCCGACGTGGGACTTGATCCAAGGATCCCGGGATCATGACCTGAGCCGAAGGCAGAGGCCTTAACCCACTGAGCCACCCAGGCGCCCCGGAAGTACACAATTTTTGACCTTGATCCCTGCCTCAGATAAATGGAGTCTGGAAAGACTGTTATCAGTCTGATAAATGGAGTTAGGAAAGAAAAGCAACAAACTCATGCAAAAGTTAGAGACCTGAGGTGAATGGGTTTTTATTTCAATGGGCTTCTTAATTTTGAAAATAAAGTGGGTTTCTTTCTTTTCTTTTTTCTTTTCTTTTCTTTCTTTTTTTAATCTACCTCAGTGTTGATGGAAAGCATCAGGGCTGTCTTACTGTACGATTCCAGGGAGCATCCACTCATCAATGTGACTGGTACTCTTGGAGGACTTCAATGCCCAAAGGGAAGCCTTAAGGCCTGGGCCTAACAGAGAGCCTGAGGAACTAGGGCTGGACCCTGAAGGAAGTGCTAAGAAGGCAGAAAGTTCTCAAAAAGAAAAAAATAGGGCCAACAATAAAGAGGCCAGATCTAAGGCTGGACAGAATCAGTAGGACATTCCCAGCAGTGAGCAGTACATAAATTTAGGAAAGGCATAGTTTGATACCTGCATTTTTTTTTAAGATATTTATTTATTTGAGAGAGAGCATGAGATGGGAGAAGGTCAGAGGGAGAAGCAAACTCCCCATGGAGCTGGGAGCCCGATGTGGGACTTGATCCTGGGACTCTGGGATCATGACCCGAGCCGAAAGCAGTCGTCCAACCAACTGAGCCACCCAGGCCTCCCTGATACTTGCATTTTGAGTTGTTTCCTATTCTGAACTCTCTTTACCTTGTGTTCTCCACAAGTTTTAAGTAAAGTCTTACAACAGCCTTGGGTCTTAAAGACTGCTCAAAGAAGCTGCTCTTAGAGTCATGTAAAGAAGGAACAGGACAGAGCCTCCAGGTGATAAACAACCAAGCCAAGGAGAGAGACATCAGGCAACCACTACTGGTTGTCACTACCAAAAAAAATGTAAGTCTCCTCTGTAGAAATTCAGGGGAATATATACTGAGCTTCTCATAAATAAGTGAGGTAGGAGGAGCGGAGTTATTTTGTTGGGTTATTAAAGAAGGCTGAAGAACTTGCAGATATTTAGGTACAGTAATATTTACTCATGTTTATTGAACACTCACTGATAATTACTGAACATTTACTATATGTTAGACTCTGTATTTAAGTGCCTGATGGGCCTTATCTCAATTTACAGTTGAGGAAATAAAGCCCATAACAAAAAATTATTTTGATCAAGAGAATGTAGACAGCAAGTGGCAGAGTCCTATTTAAATCTGTCTGCTAAATTCCAAATTTACAGTCAAAATCCGTCATCTCCAATTTTTTTTTTTTAGATTTTATTTATTTATTTGACAGACAGAGATCACAAGTAGGCAGAGAGGCAGGCAGAGAGAGGAGGAAGCAGGCTCCCTGCTGAGCAGAGAGCCCGATGTGGGGCTCGATTCAAGGACCCTGAGATCATGACCTGAGCCGAAGGCAGAGGCTTTAACCCACTGAGCCACCCAGGCGCCCCATCTCCAAATTGTTTAATTTTTACATTCCAATCATTAAAAACTTGGGGGGCATACCCTATTGTATGTTTATTTATTTATTCATAAATTACATATATCTCCTTTTCTGCTAATAAACTATATATATAACACAGACATGAAAATAGAAATAAAACAAGAAAAAGATGACATAAATAATGTAAAACAAAAGATAGAAAACTTTAAATACAAGAAATGTAATGTTTTTATATTTATTAAATGTATACAAATGTTTTTGCTTTCACTAAAAAAGTACTAATAATAATAGTTGAAAAAAGTGTATCACAAAGGCACTTACAGCCAAAAGATGTCCATAATGACCATACTTCAGCTAGTGAATATTCCTATTTCCAGATGTCAGTTATTCTTGCAAACTAATACAAAAATACCACATTTTTATATATTGCATATATTTATACGTACTGTATTTTTATATCTTGATCATACAACTTCAAATTCCATTGAAACTTTCATTTAGATGGTGTTTAAACAAGAAAATTCTACTTCTATTTCTGAGTATGCATAGGTGAATATTTTTATGTGATATTTACATTTTCTTAAAGAACAGAATAATATAAAATGGAAACATATAAAAATATTCTTTTCCAAAATGCTCTTTCACAGGTTTCTTGTGAAATGTGTATTTCTCTCTCCTTGAAAAGTGGAAGTTTCACTTGAAAATATAGTTGAAATGTGTGGAGGTTTTTGGTTTGTGTGTGTGTGTGTGTGTGTGTGTGTGTGTGTGTGTGCATGTTTTCCAAAATATCTTCTAGGTCACTAGAATCAACTACTTGTCATCAAAAAACAAGGTCAGCAACTTTGAAACATTTGAGTTTTGTAAAATTAAAAATGTATAACTGATCTTTAATTGCACCTTCCTTTGAAGAACTTTGTCATGAGGTAACCAGTGAATCTAGGTGCAATATAAAGATTTTTATGACCACAACCCATCTCACAAATTTTAACAAAAAACAAACTATTTGGGACAAGTTTTGGCAAGTATTTTCTGTAAAGGGCTTGCTTGCAAATATTTTAGGTTTTTCAGGCCATGTGGTCTCTGTTGCAACTATTCAGCTCTGCCCTTGTTGTCTAAAAGCAGCCATAGACAATATGTAAACCAAGGAGTGTGACTGTATAAATAACACTTTATTTACAAAAAGAGGCATCAGACTGGATTTGACTGCGGCCATAGTTTGCCAACCCTCGACTTAGGATGTTATCATCTTCAAACCCACTCAACCAAGCACAGATAATTTGTGATGTGTTGCAATACTCTGAAAGGGAAAAGAAGACAGATGCCTCCCTCTACTCAGGAAACCCCTTACTCTTGCCCAAGGGTACCAAGCCTACTGCATGTGACAGGTGCCTGTCCAATGGACAGGTCTCTTAGGGTACCAATGTCAGAAAAGTGAAAAGTTGGAGGCCCTTAAGATTTTTCTTTAAAATTCTTTCGATAAAATGGATATAAGTGGTTATTTCAATATTTTTGTCCATCTCAATTGATCATTGTTTTTACCTCACTTTTGAGATGACTTCAAGCTTCTGCACATCCATCCACAAAAGTAGGTCATTGGGATAAGAATGGGAGGTGAAATGAATGACAGGGGTGTGTGGGATCTTTACCGTCTCTAACACTAGGCCTTTTTCAGATGGGGGAGGCACCAATGCAATGACATGGTTGCTTCAAGGATGAAGGTCTAGAAGTACAGAGATGAAATAAGGGAAGAAGAAACAGAACAGGGCCTGTGGCCTTTGGAAAGACTTCCTAATGGCCATCTAGACCAAGTCTGTCGTGCCTTTGCCACACTACATTATTATTAGTTATTTAAAGGTAGACTAAGCTGTGAGCACTTTGTGTATCTTTGTATCTTCAGTACCTTTTTCAGAAACCAGGTGTTGTGAAAACCCAATAAGAATGTTCAGTGAGTGAGTGAATGCAGATGTGCAGAAGACAAGCCACAAGATTCTTGGTCCTGTTCTTAAGGCATAAGATTAATTTAAGATTAGCTAAGACAGACACATAAACATATAAGGCAGGATATGTCTCCAAAGTGTCACTGGGCATCACAGCCCCAACCCAAGTGAGAGAAGGAGGAAATCACTGTGACTCAGAATGGGACATTTCCCCATCACCAGAAGACAGGTTACAAGAAGATATGTAAGGTGAGGCACCAGGTTTTTATTTTATTTTATTTTATTTTATTTTATTTTATTTTATTTTAGACACACAGAGAGAACATGAATGGAAAAGAGGGGCAGAGAGAGGAAGAGCAAGAAGCACATTTTCTACTGAGCAGGGAGACCTATGTGGGGCTCAATCCCAGGACCCTGGGATCATGACCTGACCTGAAGGCAGCTGTTGAACCGACTGAGCCCTGAGGCACCAGGTTTTTATTTTTTTTTATTTTTAAGATTTTATTTATTTATTTGACAAACAGAGATCACAAGTAAGCAGAGAGGCAGGCAGAGTGAGAGGGGGGGAAGCAGGCTCCCCACCAAGCAGGGAGCCCAATGTGGGGCTCCATGTGAGGCTTGATCCCAGGATGCCAGGATCATGACCTGAGCTGAAGGCAGAGGCTTTAACCAACTGAACCACCCAGGTGCCCCAAGGCACCAGGTTTTTAAATTGTCTTTTCGCAGATAGCCAGCGTAGCAATAATTTTGTTTGTTGTTCAATATAGACAGCAGGACTGGGAAATTTTGGTAAAACACAATCTACCTAATGCCAAATTATGTGGTTTGTTTAGACCTACTAAACTGGAAAATGTCAAATTCCTTCTCCTTTGGTGCCACATGAATGTTACCTGCAACAATGAGGTGCAAAAATCCCAAACCACATCAAGACATCAGCCAGCATGGCTTCCCCTGAAGACAAGGATTAATCTTATCTTCTGTATGTCATATATGTGAGCTACTGTCAGTTTCTGAGCAAAGTGTTATTAAATCTGGACATTATTTGTCAATGAAGATTACCTTTGGTCACATTAAGCTTGGCGGTCCTTTATATAGATCTGCTGGCTTGCTCTCTCTCTCGCTCTCTTTTCTTCTTCCTCTCCCTCTCTCAGCTCAGCTTTCTGAAATTTTCTGCTGAATCAACATATTCACTTCTCTTTGGGGCAGGGAAATAGACCGCACAGTTGGAAAGAGAGTGAATAGAGGTGTGAGTAGAATGTGTAAGTAGAAAATTAGTTTTTAAATGGTAAAGGACTCTGCTCAGAGAAAGAAAACATAAATTCAAGCCCCAGCTTTCTGGAGAGCTTTATCCAAGTTACTTAAGGTCCCAGTTTCCTCATCTGTAAAGTGAGTGACTTAGATCTCTACTGCCCCTTCCAACTCTATGATTCTACAACAAATTAACAAATAATAAATCTATAGCTTCAATCATTAGTACTAAGACCTTGACCTGAGAGACATATATATGTTTCATGAGGAAACTCATCTGATTCCAAGCAGAGTGACTCCCTAGAAGAATCTCACAAATGGAAGGTGGAAAATCCACATTGAAATCCAAGATTATTCCCACGTGTGACTCTGATCTCCAAAGATATATTTGCTGCCTATAATAGAGGAGCCCTTCCCTGGGACAGAGCCACTTTCAGTCTTCATTCTGGAGTCCCATCTGAATCATTCTCTCTCTTCCTCTCTCTCCATCTCCATTTGCCAGGTCCCACACGACAACGCTTTCCCTCCCTCCCCCAAGAACACCAGAGAAAGCCTGTCCTCAAGAGCCACAAAAGCCTTCCCTGAAACCTGATCGTGAGGGCGGGGGACCCTGATCCTTGGTTAGGCAGCCCTCTGCAGTGACCCAGTTTTTAATAACTTCCTCCCCAGTGATCAGGTTCTGCGCAAAGATAGCAGGGCTGCTGCGGGGAGGGGCCAGCTGCAGTGTTGACTCTGTTCTTTCTCTCCTGGGGCTCCTGCTGCCATCAAGACCAATGGCTTGCAAGCCAGTGTTCAGAAACACCTTTCAGCCTCAGCCCGCTTCACAGACGGGAAGGCTCTGCCAAGAACTGGTGACCGTCACTGCTTGAGTGGTGCTTTCAAAGCTGCTGTCCACGTGTTGATGGTGAGCTGTTTCTGTCCTGTTTGCGCCTCCCTGGTCAGGTTGTGCTCTCTGACTCAGCTTCACATGCAACTGTTCTCTGGGTGTTACCAGGGCTTTTTCTAATGAGCCATTTCTCCTTTCTGCAGCCCCACCGAGACTCAAACCACAGGCCACTCTACCAAGTCCCCGGGCCCTGCCCCTGCCTGCATTCTCACATCCACCTTGTAGCTGATGGAAGTTTTGCCTACAAGCTAGTTAGCTCCTCGTGATTTGACTTGCTACATATTTAATGCATTTTTAAAATAGATACTGAATGTCATTTCCATGGCTATTTCAGATTATTGATGGCACGTTTTCTTTTAAATAAAACTTTTATATGTATAAATGATTTATTTAACATGGGGCAGATTTTATTCCCAGGAGAGTAGAGGTTCTAAGTCTTATTTGCTGTTCTTCTCTGGCACAGCGTAGTAGGAAACCGCAGAAACTGTGCTTGGAATACAGACATCTGAAAAACATTTGATTTTCATCATATTTCTTAAAATTTTACTAGTAGCTGAAGACTCTTATCAGTCCATAATCATAAATGGACCAGAACATGAAATAGCTGTGAGAGCTAAGAAAAACATTCTAGTTGGAACAAGTTCATTCTTAGAAAACAACGTCTGTTCTAACTTGGAGGAAAATTAAAATATCTATAGACACTGGGAAATATTTTTAAAGACAAATCGTATTTTTTTCGGTTCTCTCTCTGAACACCAGTCAGGTCAGTTGTTCAGATATTTGAATGGATTTGAAATGAGTGCATGAGTCCTCTTTCCAAAAGGATGTTTGTCGCAAAAGAAAATGCCTTTTCTGAAACAATTCCTACACTCAGTCTCCTAGAGCCCCAACCAAGTCCAAGCTGGGAAGTGTCCTAACATCGAGCCCACCAGCAAGTTGACAGCACAACTGACTTTAGGAGCTTTGGCACTTTGAACATTTAAAATTCATTCTGGCTAGAACTGTGATGTAGAAGGACACATGGAAAGAATTTTGTGTGAATATTAGGTATTTGCTTATACTGTGAAGCTTTGATGGTCAAAACATGGTTATTAATTAGCTAAGACATGCAATACATAAAAAAATGCAAATGTCACAAAAGAATATAGAGTCTCCCTGATTCTCCTCTAATACCGGCTAAGGCAAAAACTATCAATTTCTTGTATCCCTCTCCAAAGATAATATGTATGTGTATAGACATTTTAAAAGGTGGTAGTATATTGAACACATGGTTTGTGCGCCTTGCTTTTCTTCACTTAGTTTGCCTTGGAGCTCAACATCATTCTTTTTAATGACTGCAAAACATTCTTTGCTATGGATATTCTAGAATTTGCTGATGAACTTTTGGGTTGTTTGCAGTCTTTTAAATTATAAGCTGTGCTGTGGTGAAATCCTTACACACACACACACACACACACACACACAAACATATGTGTATTCATGCATAAGTGCCATTATTCCTATAGACAAAAGTCCTAGAAGTGGGGTTGTTGGGCCAAAGGACAGTGCATTTTAAACTTTGGTAGATACTGCAATGTTGACTTCTTCAGACACAACCAATTTACCATCATTCCCTGTATATCTCCTCCCACTCAAAAACCAAAAACTATGAGAGGACAAGGCTTTCCTGATCACTCTCTGCTCTATTTGAGTATTTGTCTTCATGGAATTGCTTTAAAAATAGAGAGGTATTGGGGTGCCTGGGTGGCTTAGTCAGTTGGGTATCTAATTCTTGATTCCAGCTCAGGTCATGATCTTGGGGTTGTGGGATTGAGCCCTGCACTGGGCAACTGGCTTGGTGGGGAGTCTGCTTGAGATTCTCTCCCTCTGCTCTCCTCTCCTGCTTGCACATGAGCATTCAGGTGTGTGCTCTCTTTCTCAAATAAATAAAATCTTTAAAAAAAAAAAGAAAAAGAGAGAGAAGTAGATCAGACCGAACATGACACGATTAACATAAAATATTATCATTCAGGTCTCAACTAAACTGCTATTCCCTAAGCAAACCTTCCCTGACCAACCAGCACACACATCCCCAGTCACTCTCCAGTGTTCTTTGTGTTGTCTTCCTACCACTTGTCACTATCAGAAAGGACTTCTTCGTTTATTTGTTTACTTTTCCCCCTACCCTGCTGCCCTCCACTAGAAGATGAACCTCAGGAGAGCAGGTAACATGACCATCTATGTTGTTTACCCAGGACTTTGAACAGTACTGGCATGGAATCAGCACCCCATACCTGTGTGTTGACAGAAACTCTGGGTAAAAAGGTACCCATGGATGTGAGTTTGCTCTGGAGTAACTTTCCAGAGCCCTCCAAGAAATGTGGGGGTTGGGGGTGGTGGTAGCGTGGCTCAGATGAGTTTCTAACCCATTCTGGAAATGGTACAGCCTTTGGAGAAAAAATAAGGCTCGCACCATTCAGGGAAAACAAACGGGGCTGGTGGGAACTAACTTGTCCTTTGACATGGGACTGAAGAAAATTGATCGCATTGTTCTTGGTTCTGGGCAAAATATGAGTCAAAGTGGAATACAAATTAATATTTGTAAAGTATTTGAAGACTATCAAGCACTATTGCTATGAGTCTTAGAGAACATAAAGATATTCCTTAATGAAAAATAAAGCAGAGGTCTTTGACTTTTAGTTTATAAAGCACTGTTTTCAGGAAGTTCTGGAAGGCGGTATCTGATGTTGAGGTGATTCACTGAATACAGGTAGTAATAAATGAGTGTTTGCTAAAGGGGTGTTTCAGAATCCTCTAAGGTTCTTTGGCTGGGTCCTGGGTGTGTGGCTGGCAGGTTTGGCTGAGCTTAATTAATTAGATTCAGCCGCGAGGAAAACTTTGGTAATGAGTCTTGGTATAAACATTTCTCGCCACCCATTTACTGGCATGACACCAGGAAGACATGAAAATGTCACTGGAGCTTTCTAGACGTTATATATTCCGGAAGATACAGGCGATGCATGTGACTTTTCCCACTGGAAAATCTTTCTCAGTCTTGATTCATTAAATACATTAAGTAGGTTCGTGTTCGTTGCCAAAGAAAGAGTGGGCATTTCTCAGAATTCTTAGAGAAATCTGCCACTCCGTTTCTCATATACAGTTGCATCTAGTGTTTTGCACATCAGTGCCATGCCAGGCAGGTGGATTTTGGGGTTGAGACCCCCACATACCCCATTACACTCACTGCTCCAATGCCTTCAATGAACAATTAATGTTTTCTCAAGCTGAAAGTGCTGTTTCAAAGACAAGTCTAGCTGGCCCCCACTTCTGGCAGGGTGGCTGTGTGTGAACACCCCCACAGAGCAGTCTCCCAGTCACCCCAGGCAGGCATGGGCCTTCAGATCGGCAGATGCCCAAGGAAGCAGCCACTGGAGAGCGGTCTGTCCCAATGAAGGCAGCCTCCGGTGGCCGCTCTCTACTTCTTCCTCTGCAGACTCACCACCTCCAGGGAACTCATTCTTGGTCGCCTTTCATAGCGTTCCCTCCTCTGATCTCAGCAAGCCCAGGGACCTAGTGAACTTCTGACTCTGTGGAAGAATGTGGCAGTACAGGGTTATCCCGTGTGGGACAGAACCAGCAGCACCAGGTTCAGGAGAAATTTCCCGAGTCTGCCAAGTGGTTTCTTTTCAGGCCCAGGCTCTACAGGTGCCTACTCCCAAAGATTGTAACACCTAGCAAAATGGCCTGCTGGTTACACAGTAGCCTCTGAGGGCTAGCAGAGCCCCTGCTAGCCTGAGCATTTGAACCAGTGCCCTCTCCAAAGTCAGAAGAAAGTATGATGCCAAGTTGGGCATGACTTGAGATAATCAGAGTTTCTTTGATGCTTAGGATTGCTAAGATATAAGGACCAAAATTGTTCCGAAGAGCTGAAGATGTGCTTCCTTTTCACAGTATGTATTTGCCAGACTGTCTGTGAAATAGCCTTCAAAGAAAAAATGAACCACATATCTGTGTATATAAAAATGTACAAGGTTTTTTTAAAAAGGTAATTTACGATTCTCTGTCACGTTTCTGTACAGGTCATCACTCATCCATCTGCCTACTTTAGATTTTCCACCCAGGAAATAAGGGTTTTCCCACAAATAACTTCGGTTGCCTAGTGGGAAGGCAGAGAGAAACACGTGCTTCCTAGCAAGTGGCATGGGGAGGAATGGGATGATTCCAATTCACAGGACCCACTGAGATTGTTTCTGAAACAAAATGCCCTCGAATTAGGAGAGCTTCCCCACACAAAGGCTTAATTTGCCAGGCCTGGCTCAGTGTTTTAACAGTGTATTCCCCTAAAATGAATACCTAATAAGAACCTGTGTATCTGCTCGGTTTTCCAGAGCTGAAGTCACAATCGTGAGGACTTGGCCTTCTCTGTAAACCCTCTACATCACTGTTCTGCCCAGGAGCTCTGCCAGGATGACCAGCGTGCCTAGGACTGACACAAATCTACAGTAGGAAAGCCAGTTTGCGAATTTGTCTTAGTTAGCTCAGACTGTCATAACAGAATGCCACAGATCAGGTGGCTCGAATAACAGACATATATTTTCTCACTGTTCTGGAGGCTGGAAGTCTGAGATTAGGGTGCCAAGATGGCCAGATTCTGGGGAGAACCATCTCTCTGATTTGAAGATAGCCGCCTTGTCACTGTATCAGGGAGATAAATTGAGACAAGAGGAGAGAGAACACAGGGCACCTCTCCAGATACTCTCCTACTGGGGGTAAGGGGCTTCAGTGTATGAATTTGGGTGGGACATAATTCAGTTTAGAGCAGGCATTAAAACAGAGGGAGCTTAAACAAACCATTTTACTCCTAATACTTGTGTAGCTGTATAGGCTAAAATAATCTGTAGCATAGAGGCCGTTCTAGATGTGGTCTTCTGTGATTTCTTCAGGGAAGCTCAACGAAAAGCTTTTTTAAATGGCCTTTATCACTGAGATGGGTAAGAAGTACAGGCCGAACAAAGGCACACCAGGCAGGCAGGGCCCAACTGTTAGCATGGAAGTCTCTCAGAACGCAGTCAAAATTCAGTCACCATTTAGCTCGGATTTATTGAGCCCCTGCTATAAGCCAGGCACAGGTCTAGGCACTGGGGATACTACTGCAGCCAAGAAAACATCAACATTCCCTGCCCACAGGGAGTTTCCATTTACATATCACACCAAAGGGCTGGCCCTCAATAATTCAGATACAAATTTTAGAAAGCTAAGGGGTGAGCAAACAGTGCAACATTTGCATATGGACGCCCTTCAGAGCTGTTTGCCTTCATCAAGCTTTGAGATACACCAAGAGCATATGCTGCTCAGAGGAGCTGGAGCTGCCCAGGGTGGGAGCAGAGGAACACGTACCTATCCACCCCCGCCCCCAATCCCATCCTCTTTGGCTCTGTGGCTGATCTGCTTGCGGTGTGGCCTTGGACCAGAAGCTTCTACCTTGTGCCCATTTCTTCACTGACAAAGAAGACAGCTGGGCATGTGTGTGCGTCCCCCACCAGCTGGTGTTTGGGAAGACCACTTTCAGATGTTAAGGAAAAGTAAATGAAGTCAATGAGCTTTGCAACTCACCCCTGCTCAGTGAACTTGCTCCCTGCCTTTCTGGAGATCCGTGTGTAAACACGGGACTGTGTAATTAACCTGGTGTCAACACCAGCTGTACAAAGGCATCAGAGGGGGACCAGGTGGCCCAGGAGAGAGATATCCGGGCAGACCTTGGGAGAGAAGGAGCCCTTTCCTCTGGCTTCTCATTCCAATTCCTTCAAGGGAGGAATGTCCTACCAAAAGTGGGCAGGCGGCTTCCAGGACCCGGTGAGTTTCATTTACAGGGAAGAGAACAAAAGGTGGCCCCTGCGGGAGCCTTTATTTTCCAAGAAGCCTTGGCCAGCCAGTGGCTGTGGGCACTTGTCCAGATATTTAAGGTGCAAGATGCCATTGCCTGAATTACCACCACGGGATTCTTTGATATGGTGATGACCATTGTGCTGAGTGGGGCCTGGGAGATGCCCCAGGTTTGGTCCTATGGCTGCTGACAGAATTGGGGGAGGGGTGGAAGTGAATTAAGTGAATGGTTGAATTTGTATCCCCCATTTTGTCTGGTGTTTTTTTTTTTTTTTTCACTTGGGGTAAGAATATTATGATGAGATGATTTATTATGAGGAAAGCAACATTAAAAAGGGAAGGCATGAGAGAAAGTCAGGTTGTCATTATAGTAACAAAAACCGCAAAGGTGAACTCAGTATGAAGTTAAGACAAAATGCTTCAAAGACTGTCAGAACAAGCTTTGGCTTTGCTAAGAGATTCTCCGAGACTTTTCCACAATTTAAAGGAAAACTTTTTTAGCCGTCTTGTTATTCCTCCTCACCTCAGACTGAACGAAAAGCTTATCCCAAGGAAGTAAACAGTTCTAGCAAATGAGGAAATGATTTTGGTTTAAACTAATATAAAATAGGAGCTGGACTTCTTGATAATTTGTAACTTGTGGCCCACTGCCCACCCTTCCTTCCTTCCCTCCTCCTTTCCTTTCTTTTTTTCTTCCTTTCCCCCCCTCCCTGCTCTTAGCCATGATTAACAGTTTTGAGTCCTTTAAGTAAACCATGACACCTTTCTGACCTTTCTGTCCTCTGAGGTGTTCCAAGTGCGTCACATGCCCAGTGTGACTGAAAAGTAACAAGACAGAGTTCCAGATCTGGCTCTGGAGATAAGTCTCATCACTTTGTAGTCACAGGGCATTGTTGGGGGGTGGGGAGAGGTTATCAACCTTCAGGGAGGGAGCTGGGCGGGCAGGCAAGTGACCTGGCAGGAATGCGAGTATGTGAATATGCGACAGGCAGTGCTCTGGGTTAAGTTCGCAATAAGCCACACTCCCACTGTGGAAAAGCCATCCTTCTAGAAGGTTAGGGAGGTGTGGGTGATGAGCCGTGGGATCAGGAGCTTTGCAGCCTTCTTCAGATGTCTGACTGCATGTGTGAAATTTCCTTGGAGGTTTCCTGGAGAATTCCTGAGGTGAGCGGTGTCAGAACAAGAGAACCAAACATGGCTTCCATACTTTTGATGTGGTTTGAAAAGGTGGGGCCAAGAAAAAATTCTCGAGACATCTTTGGTGGAAAAAGGTGCTATAATTAAACCACAGGGACAAGACCCATGGGCAGAAAGAGCTGCACTGGGCTCATGAGGAGTAACTGGGTTATATAAGATTTTCTATCCTATGGAGGGGAAGGTGATGTTAGGGCTCCAGGAAATTAGTCTCTAGGTTTCTGGAGATTGCTTTTTTCTTGTAAATCATTAAGACAGTTGCAAACTGATGGAGACTCCTGTCCTACAAGACTGTGATCTCTATCAGTTAACCATTTGTTTTTCCCTTTCCTTTGTTCTTGGGCAGCTAGGAGTGCCTGAGAAATGTCACACAGATCCCACAATGTTGGGGTGGGTGGGGGGTGGGGAGGAGGTTGCTGAATGTCAGCTTGTGCTTTGCCCTCAGCTGGCCTTCTGCTCCCTCACCGCTTTGAGTGTCTGTGTCTTCTTTTCATGGGCCCCAGAGTTACCGCGACCTCAGTGGGGCCTCAGGGCTCCGGCAACCCCCATCCCTGCAGCCCAAGCCCCAGGGAACCATCTTCGGCCCTGGATTCATAGAAGCCCTGGTTGGTGCTGAATTCTGATTTCTACCTTGAAGTAAGCAGAGCTGAGTTCTGAGCTCCGCTGCTGGTTTGTTTCTTCCTTCCTATTCATATTTTGTTTGGGCTTGGAGTCTGGTTTATTCTGCTGATCTGCTTCCCATTCAATGATTAACTTATGAATAAAGAAACATTAGGAGCTGTGAGTTCTCACTGGGGGCGTCAGTACGTCACACTGAGGATTCAAGAACGATGAGCCTTAGAAACCAACGGCAAGGACCACATGTCCCCTGGCAGATGTGAGGACTGCCACAGGTTGTTGGGAGGAGAGAAGTCCCAAATGTCCTTCATACTCAGCACGCCAGGCCCAGGACTCCAGCCTCCTCGGTGTTTTTGTTCTTTACCCTGATGAAGAGCTGCTCTGACACAGTTTTCTGCATAGAACATACAGTCTGGGTGGAGGGATGGGCTGGACCTGCAGCCACTCTATGGGTTTCGCAGTTTAGAAACATATTTGTCTTAGTTGGAGTTAACTCTACAATACCACTGACAGCGTTCAGTGTGGTCCAGGACGCAGGCCTCTCTGTGGACATGGCTGTGGGCCTAGGGGCCTGAGTTGTGATGATGCATTTTGTATGGTCAGAACTATAATGGGTTTTTCTGGTGTCTGTTATCTAGCGTATGTTTTCTAGCTTATGTTGACATCCGTCATCCCCCTCCTCCCATTCATTCAGAGAGTACTGGCTCTCAGAAGGTTTAAAATACCAAGCACAGGTTACCTTGGGAATCATTACATTTCTTACCACTTAAAAAACAGAACAGAATTACAAGAAGGCAGGTCAACATGCTGATCCTTGTAAAGGCAAGGTAATAGGTATAAGAAGAGTTATTATATTAGTTTATGTACTTTAAAAAATTATTTATTTATTTATTTTTCAGGGAGATAGAGAAAGAAAGAGAACGAGCACACAAAGGGAGAGTGGCAGGCAGAAGGAGAAGCAGGATCCCTGCTGAGTAGGGAGCCCGATGAAGGACTTGATCCCAGGACCCTAGACCATGACCTGAGCCGAAGGCAGATGCTTAACCATCTGAGCCACCCAGGCATCCCTATTTTATGCACTTTTATATATGTTTGAAAGCATTTCTTTCTTTCTTCCTTTCTTTTTAAAGATTTTTAATTATTTTTTTAAAGTAATCGCTACATCCAATACGGGGCTTGAGCCCATAACCCTGAGGTCAAGAGTTGCATGGTCTACAGACTGAGCCAGCCAGGTGCTCCTGTGTGAAAGCATTTAAGTAAATTTTTTCAAAAGGATTCTGAACACCCATTTGAAATGATCAAAGACGTCTGACATGTGCAAATTTTGACTCAACACTCATGAGAACTATCATTAACTGAGCATGTAGCCTTGTATCAGAGAACCTTATGCCAGGCCTCTATGTTCATGATTTCCATGTGCATATCAACCCATCAAAAGCCGAACAATTAATCCGATTTACAAGCTTGACTCAAGGAGGCTCTAGCCACTTGTTGAGTAACAGAACCAAAAAATCAAACACAGATCTCCTTCCCTAAGAAGCACAATTTCTACAATTCCACGGGACCTTCAACTCTGTGTAGGTATAGAGTACAGTGATCCCCAAGCTCAGCTAGTCTCAAAAATGACCCAGAACACCAACTTTTAGATTCTTCCACCAGGTCAGGAATAAGTCTGGGGAAGGTCATGTTTTATGCACATGCCCCTACCCCAGAGATTCTCATGAGGAGGAGAATTTAGGACGTTCTACCCTGCCCCTAAAAGGAAACTGGTTCCTTTAAAGTGTCCCCCTCTTTAAAGGTTATCTTTTAAAATGTATGGTTTCATGTCAGTATAAAGCATTACAACACATTCCTAATTCTTTCCCTTTGAATTCATTTATTACATAGCCTTGTTTGTTCCCTGTTGGGAGAGAATGTCCTTAGAGCAGGGACATCTGGGCCAGGGGAGTCGCTAAGAGGTGGTAAAAGGTTGCAGACAAGGAGGGTGGGGAAATTCAGTGTTCTTTCCTTCACAATTCCATCGAGCACCAGCCAACACCACACCCCTATGGGTGTCTGTTTGCTCTTCATGCACTGTAAAACCTAAACATAAAAGGAAATATCTTTGAAAGAGAATATTGTCCCCAGTTACAGCAGAGGGTTTGAATCCAGTAACCAGTTGTATTTTTCAAAGGACAGTTTTGATATTTGGATCTTCTTCCTTGATGTCTCTTCCTTGTCTTGTGCAAGAAGTGTTTCTAAATGGATACAAGGGTCGGTTCTAGGCTGGGAAGAACAATGGGCATATTAGGATTGCCAAGGGTCAGAAACTGAAGCATTTCACATCATAGGTCTGCGTTCCAGGAAACTGAAATTCCTGAGCTCTTTGGAGATACTGGCATACAAAGAGGCACAGATGATTCCAGCTTCATTTTAGGCCTCGGGGGATTGCATTTGGTCGTGAAAATCTGCAAGATGGAACACACACACATACCCTATCTGTGAAAACCACATAATCTCAGTGACTCCGGCAGTCTTTAAAAACATTTATACTTCCCAATACCACATCCACCCCCACTAAGAAGGATCCAGAAGGGCCTCTTAATTCGCCCTGTGAGAGAAGAAAACACACAGTGGATTTTTTCCCCCGCTTGTTTGCTTGCCAAGGTTAAGAAAACATTGAAGCCAATGGCTTCTTCTCTCAACCAGCTAAACCAAGGGCAGGAGACCAAATGAGAGCGGGATCCTCAGTAATTCCTGCATCTGACCTCAAGTCCAGAGCCGATGACCTTCTTCAAAGGAAGAATGCTTTGAATGTGTCCTGTGTAATCTCGAGACAGGGGATGAGGGCAGCTGAGGTCTGTGGGCACCGGGAGTGGGAGTGGATCTTGTGTCCTTCCAGCCAGGATGCCAGGTGGGCCAGAGAAATGTAGCTGGAGGAATGAGACCCGCCATGGAGTTGCGGGGCCCATTATTAGCAATCACCCTAGAAAGAGACTGCATTGTCCAGCACTGTCCCAGACTTCCGCGTTTGGAGCCCTGACAGGGAACTCTGAAGACAGTTCCAACAGACAACCCCCTCAAAACCATTTCTAATGTTACAGAATCTAAGACCCAGAAGGCACCCCAGAGCCACCTTATTGCGCTTGGCCGTAGGATAAGACAGACCTGGAAAGTAGCACTGCAGTTACCCTTCTATGCCCTAAGAAGTCTCTGGTAGGTCGCTTTTGAGAGAGGCATTTCTAAATGATGCTCCCTACTAACCTGTTTTATTTAATACGGGTCATCAAGCATATGACTTTTTCTTAATACGTGGCCATCACCCCAAAGCTTCTGTTTTCCCATCTGTGAAGTGGGCCAAACAATAGCCCCGACCATATGGAACCGCATGTTCATATGCTCAGTTAAAATCAATATACCTTCATATGAGCGGTTCAGTGTGCAGCTGTGTGAGCTGAGTGCTTAGTCTGATCCGCAGAAACCTTCCCCCATCCAGAAACACAGTCTGTATTTTGAAGGGTTGAATACATCATAAATCAGCCATCCAGGGTCTAGATGAGCAGGCTGTTACTGTATTTATTACACTGCACTTGTACGAGATCCTATTTCTCTTTAATAAAGCAATTTTTTTAATTTATTTTTTTTAAAAGACTTTTTATTTATTCATTTGGCAGACAGATCACAAGCAAGCAGAGAGGCAGGCAGAGAGAGAGGAGGAAGCAGGCTCCCTGCCGAGCAGAGAGCCCGATGTGGGGCTCGATTCCAGGACCCTGGGATATGACCTGAGCTGAAGGGAGAGGCTTTAACTCACTGAGCCACCCAGGCGCCCCTAATAAAGCAATTTTAATCACACATCTGTAAGGTCTTGCTGGGCCGCTACTCTCTTCCCACCTGCGGGCAAAGAGACATACTAGAGCACACTGCAAATGAAGTACCGGGATCGATGTTAACCAAAGCTGTGGCTCCTGGAAGCCCCGTCCAGATTCAGAGATATCAGAGGTTTACCCAACCGCGAGAACTCTCTATCCTTGGCTGTGCGAAATAAATCTCCCAGAGGAATGTCCACGTCTGGTTCTATAAGAAGGGTGATGGAAAACAACGACGTGTTTCTGGATTGGAAGTTTGGCCTTGTCAGTCTTGAGAAGCGGGTGAGCGTACTGTGATATAATTTTGTTTATGGAAGCAGTCAGACAGGGATGTGTTTTGTACTGAACTGTGGTTGACTTTGCCAGCCCAACAGGTTATAGACCCTGGGGACGCCACTGAAGCGCCTCCACCCAGCAACATCAAGACCTTTCAGTTATCTGTGCTAGTAGACAAATTCTCTTTGATTTGCTTTTTCTTGAGACAATTTAAAGTAGATTTTGGTCAGTTGCCACTGACAGATTTCCAGTCACACATTCTGATAATATGTAGCCCATGGTTCTGTGTGACTATGTGGCGGCCAGCCTCCATGATGGCCCCAATAAACTTTGCCTCCTAGTATTTCCTGGTATTCACCGAGTAGAACTCCCTCCCACACCAAATTGGGGCTGGTCTGTGTGACTACAGAATACAGCAGAAGTACAAGTCTGTGTGACTTCAAAGCCTTGAATCTCTCATTCGGGGCCAAGCCAGCCACCATGTTGTGAGGACACTCAGGAAGCCCTTGTGAAGTCCGCGTTGAGAGCACTCAGGCCTCCCACGAATAGCCGACACCAGTGAGCCAGGTGTGTGAGTGAAATACCTTGGAAGTGGGCCCCAGCCCCAGATACGCCTTTGAATGATCACCCCCACCCCCCAGACCCCCACTGGTATCTGGACTGCAACCCCACGAGAGACCCTAAGCTAGAGACACCCTATCAATTTCGGCCCAAATTCCTAACCCACTGTGAGAAACTGTAAGGGATAATAAATAGCTATTGTTGTCTGAAGCCTGTAAGTTTTGGAGGAATTAGTCACACAGCATCAGGTAAATCCCAGGCCTCACACTACTCCTCTCCCAGAGACGAAAACAAAATACTATAACGCATACGTTCCAGGCTCTTGTCCTTCAAATCTCACACCGTTTTTGAGAGTTCCCAGAAGGGAAGTAATTGGTATAAGTAATTGGAAGTAATTGGCACCTGCCACCAGGTGCTCTCACTGCCCCTTGAGTGCCACCATCATCTCCCTGGGGACCAGTGTCTATGCCAGGCTGTCCCTGGGAACAAAGGCCTCCCTCAAATTCCTAATGCAGAACTCAGGCATCAGGGGCATGTATGAGCTCGGGGCTTACCATGTCTTTTATAGTCCTAGGACTGCTTCCTGTCCTCTCTCTGTGATGTCACTTCAACCTTTACCTTGCCCATGAAGTTTGGAATTTGTCATTTTGACCATACCAGGTGATAGCCTGGAAGTCTAGCTTGGCCATTTTCTCTGCCATCATTGGAACAAACAGCTTTTTTCTCTGAAGCGGAGCAACCTAATAGAATTTTCTGCTACAAGGCTATATCTTCACTTCAACACAGAAGCCACAGAAGCCTAGGATTACTTAGCACTTGAAATGTGACTCGTGTAATATAAGAATTGAAGTTTTAATTAGATTTAAAAAATCACAGATGACTCGTGACTTCTGTATTGGACAGCACAGCTTTGGAAGCAATGGTTGCCAAGCAAAAAACTTTTCATCTTGAGCCTAGAGGTTGCCCTGAGATAAAGGTGACTGTAGAGCAAGGCTTTAGCTCCAGTATCGTACCCAATTTGAATGGAAGTTTGATTTTCAGCCCCTCCTCTCATCCTTCCCTCAGGACTCAGACAGGAGCCTAGGATTGACTAGTCCTACCATCTTCCTTCCAGAGGTGCCCACACTCAACTGAATCCTGGCGACAGGGGTCGTCCTCTTTCCAATGGATACTCTGTTACAAGGAGATCTGGCATCTTAGGGTGGGAGAGGATCTGGAAGCTTCTCTAGTCCAAGCTTCCAGAGGCCTCTCACTGCTTATGATTCCATAGTCGTTCACTGAACAGTCTCAACTCAGCAGGGTCGAACATGAAACGGTTTTCATTTTTCTAATCACTACCTGCAAATTTGATTTGTTCCTAGCCAAACAAAACAAACCAGCAAATGAAAAATGAAAAGCTGCTCCCTTAGCACATCTCAGGCAGATTCCATTACTCTCTTGTCACTTGCAGTCCAGTTAAAAACCTCATTCCCAGGCTGAATTCAGAATTCTCTATCAGGCTCCTTCTCTTGCTGAGTTTTAAGACCCTCCAGGCTGCTGGGGTAGGAAGGGACAGGGAAGAAGGGACACACTGTTCCCTCATGTGGGCGAGCTAGCTTGGTGAGGCCTCTTGGGCTCCCTCGCAGTTCTTGCTATTGGTTTCCTTTGCCAGGGGGCACCCCTCCAGGAAAATCCTGGCAAGACAGCTCAAGACCAGCCATCTTTCCCGGTACAGCCCCCCAGCCCTGCCACCATCTCCCGCTCAGGTAGGCGAGGGGGAGATCTGCAATCCCACAGCCTAAGCAGATGTCTACCTGGCGCTTGAGATGCCACCCTCCCATTGGCCCCTCCCCCACTTCTTCGCCTTGGGACAGGAATGGACAGTGAGGCACAGGGAGAGAGCCACTTCTTCCTGTGATCCCCACCCGAGGTGGCTGGCCTAGATGACCCCTTCTGCTTCCTCTCTCTCTGCCCCCTTTTATGGAGCAGGGAGGTGATGGTGGTGGCTGTCGGTCATTGTGGACCTAAGACGTTGCCTCGTAGAAAGCCCAGGGAAGTGCCGGGCAGGGCAGGAAGCAGATCTGGCTTTTGGTTTCTAAAAACTCTCTTGAATGTTCCGCATTTAGCACCTCTTCTTTTCAGTTGGGTCTCTAAATGCCAGTTCCAGGGTAACAGGAAAACTCTTATTCTACCGTCCCCTTCCCGGGTTTTGTCTGCTTTAGGTTGTCTCGAGCGGGAAGTGTGGAGCTGCGCGGGCCTGCTCCGGGGCCTGGGTGAACTGCTGGCAGAAGGACTGTAGACAGCACTGGCCCCAGTGGGTCCGGGCTGACGCCCAGCACTGTGGGCAGTAGCTCCCTGGCTTTTCAGTTGTCCCCCCTGTTCCGGTGTCCGCGTGGTGAGCAGTGGCTGCTGTGCCCCCGCAAGGCCAGGCAGAGAGCTCCCAGCACACTGGCCCCGGCCAGAGTGCTGCGCTCCTTGCTAGTTTCTGTGGACTAGGTGGGCAGTGGGGGACGTTCCAGCCTTGAGCGATCTAATCCTTTGGGATCGGAATGCCACTTCTGGACACATGGTAGGCTGAGGAACCAGTGGGGGTTGAATTTCCTCCACACAGAAGCAAACCCTAAAGGGCGGCGGCTGGGGGCAGGGCTGGGAGCAGGTCATTCTGCTGGGACCGTGGCCATGGGCGCCGGTCGGAGCTGGTGAGTTCACAAGGGTTTGTGGGTGTGGGTGATCGTCGGTATCACACTCAGTCAGCCAGGGACCCGCACACGTTATCCAGTGGAACACTAAGCTGTGATGTTTTTCCCAACTTGTATGCTCAGGTTCTTGCGCTCAGATCCCAACGGAGGCCCGGGACTGATGGTTCAGGACTTGGGACAACCTCATTCTGCCTTCCTTTGACCTCAATCACCATCCTGTCCCAGATTAGGGAAGCCTGTCCCCACCCTGTCCAGGAGGAAACAACTCCTCTTCCGTTTTTTCCATCTGGTTCCTTCTCCATTCTCTCTTTCCTTTTTAAAGCCCCAATAGTAGGAACAACTCACTCCATACCTACCATTCTTAGGGAGGCTCACTGCATTGATTCCGAGGTGGTTTTCTGAGCCAGCCTATATTTTGAAGTATCTGGCACAGGTCTCCTAGAGAACAGAAAAGGAAAAAACAAAATACAAATTAAATCTCCAGGACACGGCTCTGACAGAGACCCTGCTCGCCATGCACACACGAGTAAGAGAAAGGAAAAAACACCACTGCTCTTAAAGCATCACCCTCAAGCTGACTGTTGGCAGTCTTTTCGCAGGCTGAATATGTCCCTGTTCTCAATACCATCTGTTCTCACACACCTGCGACCTTTAAATAGGCCAAGCGTTCCTGCGGCAATAGGTAACAGGAACGATTTCTATAAGCAACAGATCCCATCAGGGAAACGTGGTTTCTTTAGACTTCCTGGATTCTGGAACTTATTTATAATGTAAACGGAAAACATTCCAAATGAATTCTTGGTAAAAGATATAAAACATGGCTGCCTTGTGTCTTTACTAGAAAGAGGATATGGAGCTGAAAGCTGGGTCAGCCATTTTTTTTTCCTCTCAACTGAATTTTTTTTCCTTGCTGTCTGGCTAACTTCAGGAAGACTTTCTTATTTCTTAAAAAAATATCCTCTGGGTTCTTAAAGATGAGAAGTTTTCACTCACTGCCCTCAAGGTTATATTTGAGTTAGAATTCTGGTGGCATTTTAGATGGTTCATTTTCTCAACAGAGAAAATGGGTCATTTTCACAACAGAGCCATGAAACAGTAATGTCCCATTTTATGTATGAGCACACTGAGGCATGGGAATTTCAGAAAATTTCTCCAAGGTTAAATAGTCACCGAGTACCCTAAGATTTCTGGTCATCATGCTCTCTCAAATATTTAAGCAGTTATCCCACTGTTGACTTTCCGACTAGCTGAGATGTTTTCCTTTGGTTCTTGATGCCAACTCTTTGATCAATGTTATCATTTTAAGTTCTCTTGGAAAGGCTTAGATTAATAAGTACATTAACTGGAAGTATCTTGATTTTTTTTTATGGTGACTTAAGGAAATATTGAAGTAAAATGTGGTCAGAATTTTGTCTTGACTTTTTATGTTTTGTTTCAGCATTTATCCTGCTGGCAAATCGTATTTCTCAATGCTTCTGTTTTCAATGGGAGACCTGTAGCCTGCTGGAGTAAACATTTTAAGTTACTTACCAGAGAGAATCCCCTTCTCAATGTTTATCTTCCATATAAATGGATTTTCTTTTATGTGGAGTTTCCCCGTGTCTGATTAACCCTTTGTGTGTTCTTGAATTCTTTTCCTGTTTGGCTGTCTTTGTTTTCCATAAAGCCACCCAGATTTTCCCTCTTGTCTAAGAGGTGCATAGCGCACTGGCTCTCTCCCTGTTTATTTTTCGTACTTCTTTTCTTTTTCTTTAATCTGGAGTGTGTGCCCTACAAAAGGAACGGGGGATTTAGGAAACTGCATTTTTGGCTTTGGTCACAGCAACACTAAACAACCTCCAGAGATTAAATGTTTGTGCTCCCAACTGCTCCAAGTTCTCAAACATTCAATCCAGCAGTGTGGGTGGGGGCTTTGTCATGCTTCCTACAGGAGTAGGAAGCTAAGTGGGTCCTGGTGCCTGTGTGGGGGGCAGCCCTGGGCAGCCTTGCAGGCCATCTGCTCCCTCAGAAACTAGTAGGAATCTTTTCTTTCCAGAAGCTTCTTTGTGTGACTACTGGGACATGGCACCTGAGGAATGCGGATGACTTGTCTACCTGCTGTCCTTTGACCCATGCTGGGAGTGCTCGCCACCACCTGACTTCTCAGAGTCCACATTTCACTCTTTTAAATAAATGAGATACCTTAAAAATCACCAAACTGCCCTTCTCTTTTAGGCTGTGGAAGGTCCAGACTCTAGCCTGGAGTGATAGGGGATGGTCTAAAACCATGTGGACCACCTGGAAGGTACGGAGGCTTTGACAAGGTAAATGCAAGCTAGCAGCACCCTCCCCTTGCATCTGGAGAGACAGGGAGAAGACACATTTCAGGATTGAGAAGAATCTAGAACCCATCAAGACCAGCGGTCCACAAAGCTGGTCTCTGCACGGGGAGACACTGCTGTTGTCAAAGGACCATAGAAGGAAGTGCCGGAAGTAGGGAAGGGGACTTGCAGAAAAATGTATTTCTAGTCTCCAGGCTTATGAACCACTGCGAGGGTAACCCTCTCCCAATCCTCTATCAGGGGAAGCCCTGTACAGATGTGTGACTTTCCCCACATCGATGACTATTTAGTGACAGAACTAGAATATACATTCCCTCAAATTATTACTCCATTATTCCTCCTAATACAGCACAGAAATAATGTACCACAACTGTGCTTGGGGTGGGGCAGGGGGAGGGAAAGCATTCTGCCACCATAATAGTAAGAGCTAAAGTACCAAGCAAAAGCTCAAGGTAAAAAGGGAAGGGACAGCGCGGGAGGGGGAGGTCCAAGACAGGTCACAGGGAGCCCTGTTTGTGTGCAAACCTGAAAGCATATAGAGGCCAGGAGTGGCACACAGATCAGACTAATCCGATCCAGATCTGGGAACTTAGTGCCCTGAACATGTAGGTTTATAGCTCCTGCTTCCTCCTCCCTCCCTTGCTAGTCCTGGAGCATAAGGTTAGAGAAATTCAATGGGAAGGTTTAGAGACCCAGACCCAGAAGACCATTACAACTCTTGTGCTCCCAACACAGAAGTGAGGGGAGGAATGTACGATGCAGTTGTGTTTTGTGTTTAGGAAAGAAAAAACAAAGGGGAAAAAAGAAAAAAAGCCTGTGTGGTCCTGAAGGAAAGAACATCTTAGGTCACATATTAGGAAAAACTTGCTAACACTCAGAGCCATTCCTCTGAGGATCTGGGAACTTCCTTCCCTGCCATGTTCTGATCATGACTTTTTTTTTTTTTTTTTTCCACAGCAGTGCAGCAACAAGACAGAAACTACCATTCGCGAGATAAATTCAGGTCAGTCTTTGGGGAGGTCTTGCTTCTGCGCTTTAAGAAATGTGTTCAGCCACTACAGCAGGCCAGCAGCATGACTGGCCTTTTCCCCAGTTTTAGTTAGCCCCAGCATTACGGCTAATCAGGAGCAGGATCCTTTTTTAACTCTTCAGATGGTGCCAGGGAGAATTTCTCTGTGTATTCATGAGTGGAGGAACAGCATCTCTGGCATGGAGCAGTCTGGCAGGCTGGAATTTCTGGATGGCTTTTCCCACTGTAGGGATTCAAGCAAACCATTGTCATTCTTCCCTCTCTAGCAGGAGAAAGAAAAACCCCAACTCTTAGAGATTTTGTTCTGGCTCAAGGACATGGGTTTTCTTTCCTGGAAACAGGGACTGGCTCAGTGAGACGCCCCCACACTTGTGCTTCGTGTTGCCAATGCGCCTGTTCTGGCAAGCTACAGAGGAAGGAGGCTGCTGGAGAGAAGGGGTCTTGATGTCTCCCCAGAAGGACACAAAACCTTCGTTATTTAATAGTTCTTCAGCATCTGAGAAATTTTATACCAGGGAAAAGGCTTCGAAAACTTCATGTGGAGTATTTTAAGAATTATAAGTAGAAATCAGATCACATTAAATAGTGCATGTCTAAGCCAAGTACAAGTTAAATTGCCTAATGGGCTACATAGGGCAACAGGGTAGTTGTGGGTCTGCACTGTGTGTGTCTGTAACTGGCAGCATGTGGACTGGGGGAGCCAATTTCCTGTGTCCCCTGGCCCCAGGCTTCACAAGCACCCCAGCTCCAGGACACTCCGAAGGCTCCTCTGTAAAGCCCTGCCTGTGACAGCAGTGCCTGAGGCAAAAGTCACATTGACTCAGAGAAGAGGCCAAACCATGGTGTGACACAGAACTCCGTGCCTTCCAGGACCTGGCAACAATCATTTCGTCTCTGTGGTTTCTCCTAGGAGGCATCATTGGTCATCAGACCACCTAGAGTAGCAGTTCTCTGAGGGTGGGCTGCAGAGCTTTGGGAAGCCCAGCCCTATTGCAGGTGGCCCAGGAGTCAAAGCCATTTTCATGATAATATTAAGATGCTCTTTGGCTCTTTTCATCTTACTGGCATTTGCATTGATGACCTAGAAGTGATGGTGGAGGATGGGGAGGGAACACCAGTGTCTTAGTGCAAATCAAGCCAATGGCACCAAACCATCCCAGTAGGCACTGCATTCTTCGCTGCCTCATCTCTGCGGTCCAAAGACACCCCTGCTCATTTCCTTTAAGAATGTCCTTGAGGGGGGCACCTGGGTGGCTCAGTGGGTTAAAGCCTCTGCCTTCGGCTCAAGCCATGATCCCAGGGTCCTGGGATTGAGCCCCGCATCAGGCTCTCTGCTCAGCGGGGAGCCTGCTTACTCCTCCCTCTCTCTCTGACTGCCTCTATGCCTACTTGTAATCTGTCTGTCAAATACATAAATAAATATTTTTATAAATAAATAAATAAATAAAAGAATGTCCTTGAGGGACCATAGAAAATACTCATTTTATTAAGTCTCGACCTCTAGGTACCGGTCTTTTTAACGATCTATATCCCGAAATGAGAAAGACACGTTGAAAAAAATCTGCTGTATTCCAAAGTACCATGTTTGTCCCGAGAGAAAGCACTCGTGACACTGAGTTACCAACTAAACTGGCCGCTTTTGTGGAGCACTGCTTTTACCTGAAGGAAGGGCCAAGAGACACATGACAGTTATTTTGGCTTGGATATTTGGCAGACATTTTCTCAAAAGTTGGCAAGTGAGCCCACCACTTCAAAGAAAATAACTGACAGTATTTGTTGTCAGTTGTAGAAATGAAGGCTTTAAAAAAAAATTAAAACTTTGGAAAATTTATATCAACTATCCTGAGCTTCACAGCTTTGCCAGTAAAGACTTCACTGATGACACCGATGGTGATATTGACAAATGCAATTTATGATACTGTATGAGTAATATCTCAGCATTGGGAGGGTTTGCATAAGTCAGTGAATCAACATTTTCTAAATGACCAATACCTGATGTGACTAAATTATGCATGAGCAACGTCACTTCAAAGTATAAGCAGACCCATGGATTCTAATGCAACCGAGATGAAACTTTTATTCATTTGGGTTCAGGTTCCACATTGCAACTAACTTTTAAGAAACTACCACTTGTGCAGTTTTGGTATAGCGTCAAAGAATATGCACAATTTTCCGAAAAGGCTCATAAGATAGCCCCCTCTTTTCCAATGATAGATCTGTGTGAAGTCAGATTTTCTTTGTGTACTTCAACCAAAACAACATATCACAACAGATTGAATGCAGAAGCAGAGAGATTCCAGCTGTCTTCTATTAAGCCAGATGTTAAAGAGATTTGCAAAAATGTAAAGCAATGTCATTCTTCTCACTACTTTGTTTTGTTTGGGAAAATATAATTATTTTTCATGAAAATATTTTGTTAGCATGAAATGGGCTAATCAATGTTATTTTTAAATTAAACACCTTAAATTTTTCAGTTTTAATTTTTAATGTATTAAATAGCAATAGATATCACCTAAGTACATAAAAACACTTATGATCCTCTATCATTTTTAAGAATGTAAAGGGGTCCTGAGTCTAAAAAGTTGAGAACTGATGATATACTGAAATTTCATGTAATAAAGCCATTTAAGCTCGAAAGTGTGATAGAGTGGATAGAACATATGCTTTTGAGTCAAACCCAGGTTCAAATTCTGACTTTACCACTTACTAGATATTTGGCTTAACTGGGCACTGGGTTGCTTCAAGTTTCCATTTCCTCATCTGTAAAATAGGAATATCGACACTTAACTTACAGATTGTTTGAGGGTTAGGATAATACTTATAATGTACTTAGCACATATTGGACTTAGCCTCACAGTAGGCACTCAAATATTGGTTGACTGAATATAGTAAGATGTTCAGTATATCGATGACAACTTTCGGTTGCAAAGAACAGAAATCGCTTAAACAGTAATAGACAAACTAAGAAACAAACAAACAAACAAACAAACAAACTTCCGTAACAAGAAGTCCAGAGAAAGAAGAGCTCAACAATGTCCCAAGACCCAGGTCCTTCCCATCTCCGCTCTGATCCCTCAGTGTTGGCTTTCTTCATCGGTCAGGTAGCAGATGGCAGCTGTAGTTCCAAGGCACGACATCAAGGCAGAACAATATCTCGAAAAGGAGAGATTTGTTTCTCTCCCTTGTGGCTTTCTCTTCGAAAAGAGAAAACTTTTTCTAGACTGCTCCCCAACATACTTACGCTCATATTTGATTAACCTGAATTTGGCCACATGTCCATTCCTGAACGAACCCCTGCTGGGGGCGGGATGGAATGGGATGTCCCTTTGACCAATCAGGCCTAGATCTCAGGCTGGAGGTGGGGGTCCAGCTTCCTCGAGGTATAGGCTTGGTGGGTGAAGTGCTGATCCTGAACAAAATCAAGGCCTTGTTGTGTAGGGAAAAGGGGTAACAGAAGGAGTCATTAGGCAATCACACAAGGTCTATGAGACACAGTAAATGGAAGTCTAGAGCAGTGGGTCTCAGTTGCCACTCAGCCAACTGGTTACATGGGAATCAGCCGGGAGCTTGTTTAAAATTACAGTTCAGACTGTACTATGCATATGAAGTACCCAGGGATCTTATTAAAATGCAAATTCTGCATTTGTAACAAGTTCTCAGATAATGTAGCCACTACAGGTCGAGGAAGCCCACTTTGATAAAGATGTAGATCTGCCACCCCCACATTACTGACTCAGTCTCCTGGGTGACCCTGGTTTGAGCATTGGGTTCGATGTGATAGGATATCAACTATGTGCAAGACCGGCACGCGTGCTTCCACTCATCCATTAATTTACTCATTCAGTGAGCACTCACAGAAACCTATGCCCTGCTGAGCCCTGTGCTGATTGCTGAAACCTCAGGCCATATTTGTTGGTGAGGGAGAGGAGGCGGGCCTATAAACCAATGTCTTTAACGTTATACGGGAAATGCTCTAAGAAAGTGAGGCACCAAGTGTCCTGTGACTGAAGGGAAAGGTGGTGAAGGTGGGGTGACAATTAGGGACGTTGCACAGAGGAAGACATTTGAGCTGGGCTTTTTTGGGTACCCAAAGGGAGACAATATGTGTGCCTGAAAGTATGGAAATACGCATGAGCCAAGTACATTCAGGGCACAATGAAAAGGTCTCTGCCTCATGTACAGGCTGAGATGGGGATGAAGGAAGGTAAAGGTCAAAAGGTTTGGCCGGGACTCCATTATGAGAGACCCTGAATGCCACGTTAAATCCCTCGGCAGCTGTTCTCAAGTTTGCACTTTAGAATCACCTGGGCGCCTGGGTGGCTCAGTGGTTTAAGCCTCTGCCTTCAGGTCAGGTCATGATCCCAGGGTCCTGGGATCGAGCCCCGAATCGTTCTCTGCTCAGCAGAGAGCCTGCTGCACACCCCTGCCCCCCGCCTCTCTGCCCACTTGTGATCTCTCTCTCCCTGTGAAATAAATAAAATCTTAAAAAGGAAAAAAAAAAAAAAAAGAGTCACCTGAAGAGCTGGTAAAAGTCCGGATGCCCAGGCCAAGCACTAGGTCCATTATTCATACTCTCTTGGGGCGGGGGGGAGGTGTGGAGCCAGGCATCAGTACGTTTGAGAGCACTGATGCAACGTGCCGCCAAACTGAGAGAACCACAGGCAGGCAAGAGCCCAGTGCCTGCCCAACCTGTTTGCATAGAACACGCTTTTCAGCGTGGACAGAGCCTATCCTTCCTAAGTGCACTTTTCATTTCAATTTGATATTCAAAATCAGAATTATTAAAAGGCCTTTATGCCATAGAGGCCATGTGACGGGCATTGGAATGGAGCCCCCCCTCCTTGGCCAGAGGCCTGTGGGGTGCAGGCAGATGAAGCCTGCCCTTTGTTCTCCTGTCTGCATCTGTGAAAGCCAATCCCTGAGAAGCTGCGGCCCCCTGCGGCTGAGGGCACCCCTTCCACCCACAGCCTGGACCACGGGGATCTTTGACCAGATAAGTCTGCAGAGTGTGTGCCCAATGAGAATGCATCCCCCAACCTCCCCCTCAGTTTTACTAACTGAATACCTATTCGGGAATTTGAGCATATTTTTCCTTGATAAGATGAAAAGATGAAGTCTCCACATTTCAAAGCTGACAGAAGAATGTTTTTATAGACACTTCCCAATATGAATTTGGAATGCCTGCTCCTGGTTTTGATCTCCGGATTCCGCTGCTAAAATGTTATAGTTAATAAAAGTTGTCCCTTCTTCCATTTATCACCCTTAAAGTCCCTGAAATAAAGTCTTTAAAGTGTCTAAATGTTGCTATGAAACTTTTGTAGTTGTTCCCTCAAGTTGCAGAATTTCAGGAGTGTTTTGAATTAAAAAATATTTAAAACTATTCCATGTATAAAACATAAACACAGCAAGAAAAAAAATAGCACTCCAAACTTGTTTACCAACCAGCTCAATTCCCCAGTTTGTTGTCAATAAAACATTGGGCCATCTTCAGCGGAATGGAACAAGCCTTCCTGGGGGAGACTGTGTAGCGGCCACTGATGTCTGGCCCCCACCTGCAGGCTCCTGGGGGCACCCGCCTAGCTTGGGGCTGACTTTGGTTTGGCGGTCACGACTGCTTTGACTGTGTCTTGTTTTACAATTCCCCACCCAGCACACGGGAGGTGAAGTGCTCCTTTATTTTCAGAATTAAACTGCCTTCTAGGAAGCCTGGGATCCCGTTGGGTTCTTCTCAGACAGGTCCTCAGATGGGGGCTTCTCCCCAGTGACTCACAGGCCTCCCCTGCAGAGTTTTCAAATATTTCACCCAGCCTCTTCCTTTCCTGATAGCCATGGCTTTCTCCACGACCAAATGCTGTGTAATCACCTTGAAAAGAAATAGAAAACAAACAGTTATCTGCGGCTCAGACTCCGAGAACAGGCTTCTGTGGGAATTACAGGCTTTCATTCTGGCCCTGCAGATGTGACTCGGAATCCCGGCTGTAGCTAATGCAGAATGGGAGCTGGCCTCCGTGTGTGCAGCCCGTGCCAGTGTGTGGGTGGCCCAGGGTAAAGCCGGCCCCTCCTGGGTAGGCCTTGCCTGGGGTCTGCGTCCCTGAGCAGGAGGCCCTGCTGTGCCTGACCACTTACGCCCAGAATATGTAATTAGTAAACAAAACTTCAACAGCCCCCACGCCTAGCCTGCATTCCCATCTCCCCAGTTGTGCAGTAATCGGCCCCCATTCCTGCGGCTGAGGCCACTTCCCCCCAGAGTGCCCGGCTCTCCCAAGGCCCTACCCAGAGACAAACAAGCTGGCCTTTGATGACAGGAAGGGAGTGGAGTTTTAATCTTGGTTCTGGGGGATGTTCCCTCCCTCTTTGTGGACCAGGAGTTGCTTTCAAAATACTAGGTTTTTGTTTTTTTTTTTTTTTTTTTTTTACCTTACAGGGTTATTGTGTGCTATAATTAATTTAGCCAAGGCTCTTAGAAAGCAGTAAATGCTGAGTGGCCTTATTAGTCCTCATTTTAAAAAGCACTTTAACATCCCCCGGCAGCAGGTCTGATGAGAAGTGCTACTTATCCTAAGGCTCCTGGCCCTTCCTTCTTCTTAACTGATTCTCACAGGGCTTTTTTGTTCCTCTGATGAATATGCACGGGGTCCAAATGAATCATAGAAAAATTCAGCAGCAGCGAGCTGAATTTTATCTTCAAAGGAGATTCCTTCCAGTTTCTAATGAAGGATAAAGAAGACATAATTTCCTGGGAACTAGGAGGGAGACGCATCGCCTGCGTTTTGGAGGGGATAGGACAAGGGTTTGGGTTTAAAGTTTAATTAGAAAATGTCTGCCTAAAAGGAAAGCCCATTTTGAAGCTTGCTTACAGCCTGGGGGATCTCTTCTCTCGGCTTCCCTTTCCCCCTTCCTCATCTCCTCCCCACCAGCCCCACCCCACCACACCGCCCAGCACCCCCCACCGCGCCACACTCTACCAGCGTGGAAGGCCGCCCAGGCCAAGGGATGAGTCTTTACAAGACACATTGGCACATCCTGGGTGGTGCAGAAAGGCAGGGATTACAAAGACGGGATGGGTTGGCAGTACGACGAGCCTCGCCCCAGCCCAGTGGATTCCACATTCTTACCCCAGGGGAGCACCCCCAGTTGCCTCAAGGCCCTAGGCCAGTAGCTCCAGGGCTCAGCAAGTGCCCTGGGAGCCCAAGGGTTTCTGGAAGCCTGTCCAGCTGTCCCTGCTGCGGCTCTGTCGCTGAGCCTGTAGCAGGCTGTGCCAAAGTTGTACTCTGTTTGACAGTTTTAAAATCGCTCTTTACATGTGCTTTTAATTTTTATTTAACAAAGGAATAAATACTTTGTAATTAAAGGCCAGTTGGTGATTAGTTTTATTGATGGCTAGCAAACACAGGGAAGAGCTGATAGAAATCTTTATGAGCTCCACGAGGCCCAGCTGCTTGCCGGCAATCCCTCTTCTCCCGAGTGAGCGTGTTTTCTCTGGGGCAGCCTGTCTCTCACTTTCCCCCAACTTTGTTTTGGTCTGGTAATTCTACCCTGTTTACACAATTGCTCATCCTTTATCCTCCTGTTTTTGATTACCAACTGGTGTTTATTTTAAATGTAGTTATTGGCCAATTAAATAGAAATTAACTACATTTAGAGACAGGGTTCCTGATGATTGGATTAGTGGCTCTTTCTCCTTTGGCGAATAGCCACTCTTCTTCAGGCCCTTCCGAGAGAACAGAAATCCCAAAGGCGAAGTCCAGCACCCTTTCTTTGCCAGGAGTCCTTGGGTTAGCTACCTGCGAGACCCAGGGATGCAGGAAGTAGGGATGGGGTGCCCCGGTTGCCTGTTAGGACCTGGAGCAAGCTGGGCGCCGGAACCAGAGCAGTTTCCTGTTGTGATTTGGTTAAACCATTTCTGATGCAAGACAGACTCTCCTACCAGAAGGTCAGGTTTACTTCATTGAAGAAAAGGAAAATGACCCCATCTTCTGCTTGTCTTTGTTGTTTAGGACAGCTGGAACACATCTTCCTTCCCACCCAAACACTGAACACTTCTCCATTGGGTGAAGGAGAGGTTGGCTGGGTTCCTGGGCTGGGCGGAGCCCGTGGGCTAAATCAGTGAGCTCCAGGCAAGAGCGGAGCCCAGGCTTCCTACTTTCAAATCAGACCCATTGTGCTAATCACCTGGATAATCTGATATGGCTATCCTTTATTCTAAAATGAGCATGAGAAGCACATCTGTGACAGAAGTCATTCATCCAAGCCTTTTTCAGTGTCAACATGTGCGTCTGTGGGTTGCATAGACATACATACACTACTCTATATGGGTGTCTCAAGAGACGCGCTGCCTCTCCAGAAAACATCTTCTGTCTTTGCCTGACATCAAGCTATCCATCCTTCAAGGTTCAGCTCAGGCCCACCTTCTCCTTTATGAAGACTTGCCCTGAGAGTCAAGTCCTAGCTCCCTCACTTAAAAGCCGTGTGGCTCTGAGTTAATGGGTAGAAGTCCTCTAGTTCTCATTTTCCTAATATGGAAAATGGGGAATTATTGTTAAGACCAAAAGTTTTACTAGGGGCGGAGGTATTGCTATTCTGCACACGGATGTGAGGTACCCTTATTATTCCGTTATGATTCCTCCTTGTGATTGCACCTGAGAATGCTATTTGGGACATTCATTATATCCTACCTGTGCTTTTCTTAACTGGTCCCGGTAAGCCTGCCTGTTCTTTTTAATGAGGTTGTAAACTGAGAAAGGAGATAATCAAAGGTAGATTTACCTATAAGAATCATGCAACCTTGTTTGTAACAGAAAAAATGGAAAATTGCCTAACGGTAAAATAATATGGGATTGAAATTGGTTAAATAAGATATATCACACATTCATTTAACATAATACAGTTTGACCATTAAAATGAAAGGGAAGGGCTTTGCTTTGTGATGTAGAGGGCTAAAAGGAACGTCCCTCTCATCCTTACAAGGAAAGTAGCCTGATTAACGTCAAATTTTGTACAGACTAACAGAGAGCTGAGGTCACGGAGCAAGCAACAGGTCCCAAACTTAAGAAGAGGTAATGTCTGCAGAGAAAAAGAGAACGCGAAGTACTCACCAGGTGTGGGTACCACTGGACACCAATAAGAAGAGTTGAACTAAAATAGCCGTTAAGTTGTTGAAGACTGAATATGGATGACAGGCAAGTATGAAATCCCTGGGGACCACAGAGTTTGGGGAGTCTGCGCGTCATTCAGGCTCCTTCCACAACCCCAACAAGTATTCACGGAAAAGACTGGAAAGATGGCCTTAGGTGGCCCATCATGTTGCGGACCTAGGAGAGAGCAGTTTTGTGGGAGGAGTAGGAAACTCCAGTTGGATCTATTTCTCCTATCTCCAGTAGAGGGGGAAAAGCCCTCCCCTCCTCCTTTTTTTAAAAGATTTTATTTACTGGGTGCCTGGGTGGCTCCGTGGGTTAAGCCTCTACCTTCAGCTCCGGTCATGATCTCAGGGTCCTGGGATGGAGCCTTGCGTGGGGCTCTCTGCTCAGCAGGGAGCCTGCTTCCTCCTCTCTCTCTGCCTGCCTCTCTGCCTACTTGTGATCTCTCTCTGTCAAATGAATAAATAAAATCTTTAAAAAAAATTTTTTAATTTACTTATTTGACAGAGAGATACAGAAAGAGCACAAGCAGACAGAGCAGCAAGCAGAGGGAAAGGGAGAAGCAGGCTTTCCACAGAGTTGCGAGCCCAATGCGGGGCTCCATGCCAGGATCCTGGGATCATGACCGGAGCTGAAGGCAGAGGCTTAACCCACTGAGCTACCCAGACACCCCTGCGGGTGGGAAAGCCTTACTCGGTAAAGGGAAGGCACACAAAGCATGACTTCCCTAGGGCACAGGTGAAAACTCACTGCACCAAAAGGGAAAAAATCAGGGAGGGACAGAATTATTATACACTGGGTCTACAATACATTGGGGGTAGGGACAAGAGAACTGAGAGACAAAACCCTTCCCTAATCCAGAGATAAGGTACATACCTAAGACAGGCTTATTCAAAACATGGAGAATAAACTCCCACACTACCTCTCTCCCACTGTCAAGCTAACAAGATTTGAATAACAAATAACAGAATACAAAGGAGAGAAGGAGGGGAGAGAAACACGAGAACATAAAGATACTCTCTTAGGTACAATGCAAGAAGACCTAAAATTCAGAATCAAACAGCTAGTGCTCTGGTAAATTCACTTCCATCCACCCAAAACACAAGGTATCCCTGTAAGAATTTCAAGCCTTGAGGATAAACATAGTAACCCAAACCTAGATTAATTTATGCCACTACATTAAAGGTCTAGCAGGAGGATAGTTGTGTCTGTATTAAGGCCAAAAACTATTTACTCCAGTCTCTATTAGCCTATACAAGATGACTGGCTTTCAACAGAAGATTACACGGCATATAAAAAGACAGAGAAAATAGATTCCAAGAGAGAGTCATCATCAGAACCAGATATAGATATGATACAGATGTTGGAAATGACAGGAAATTCTAAGTAGATATGATTAATATGTTAATGGCCCTAATAAAAAAAGGTGGACAATATGTAAAATCAGATGGTTAATATCAATGGAGAGACAACAGCTAAAAAAAAGGAATTAAATCACAATTCTGGAAATGAAAGCCACAAGAATAAAGAATGCCTTGGAGAATTTCATCAATAGACTCAGACAAAAGAGGCAGAAACAGTGAACTCATTATAAATGACCAAAATGGAAACACAATGGAAAAATGAGTGAGGGGGAAAAACAGAATATAACAGCCAAGAATCTCAGGACATTCTTAAACATTCTAACATATGCATAATTAAAATCTTAGAAGTAGAGGACAAAGAGAGGGACACAAATAGTGGAAGAAATAATGACCAAGACTTATCTAAATTTAATGTTAAACCCGAGAAGCTCAGAGAACACAAAGTAGGGATGATCTCACACACACCACACTCCTAAGAACATCATCATATTCCAAACCAGCTGCAAACCAATGACAAAGAGAAAACACTAGGGCAGCCAGAGAAAAGAGAAATTGCATACTATGGAACAAAGAGAAGAGTTGCAACAGTCTTCTCAGAAATAATGTAAGCCAGAAGACATGAAGTAACATCTTTAAAGTGCTGAAAGAAAAACAAACAAAAACCTGCCAACCCAGAATCCTACACCCAGCAAAAATCTCTTTCAGAAGGAAAAAGAAGTAAAAGACTGGTTCAGACTAATAAAAACTGAGGGATTTTCTTACCAGATGACCCACTCTATAAGAAATGTTAAAAGAGGGGTGTGTGGGTGGCGCAGTCATTAAGTGTCTGCCTTCGGCTCAGGTCATGATCCCAGGGTCCTGGGATGGAACCCACATCAGGCTCCCTGCTTGTCAGGAAGCCTGTTTCTCTCTCTCCCACACCCACTGCTTGTTTTCCCTCTCTCACTGTGTCTCTTTCTGTCAAATAAATAAATAAAATCTTAAAAGAAAAAAGAAATGTTAAAAGAAGTTCTTCATGCAGAAAGAATATATCAGACTGTAACTTGGATCTATACAGAGAAATGAAGACCTTGTAAGTAAATAAATAAAGGAAAAATAAAATTCATTTCTTTTCTTATTTATGATTTTTCTAAAGGATAACTTTTCACTGTGGAAAACAATGATAGTGCCACGTATTCTGTATTTATAGCACATGTAAAAGTGAAAGATACGAAAACAATAGCAGAAAGATGGAAGGGAGGAATTGGGAATACACTGTTGCTAGGTCCTCATAAAACATAGGAATAAGTAAAATATTTGAAGGCAGACTTCGATTAATTAAAGATGTGTATTATAAACCCTAGAGAAACTACTGAGAATATTTTTAAAAGAGGAATGAATAATAAGTCAATAGGAAATATAAAATGGAATAATAAAGAAATTCTCAATGAGCACAAGAAATCACAGGAAAAAAAGAAAAAAGGAAACAAAGGACGGATGGAACAAGTGAGCTCACCTTAATTGTAGAGACAGATTGGTTAGAAGTAAAAGGATAAAGAATAATACGCCATGCAAATACTAATTTTAAAAAAGCTGGAGTAGCTATGCTATCAAAGCGAACTTCAAAACAAGAGATATTATTTTACGGATAAAGAGGTATAATACATAATGATAAAGGGTTTAGTTTTCTAAGAAAATATAACCAACCAATTATGAATGCAACTAACAGCAGAGCTTCAACAGACATGAGGCAGAAGATACACAACTAAAAGGAGGAATATACAATTATCTCTCAGTAATTAATAAAAGAAGCAGACATAATTATTATGGAAATAGAAGCTCTGAATGATGCTATCAACAACTAGACCAAATTGATAAGTAAAACATTCCACCCAACAGTAGTGGGACATACTTTTTTTTTTTCAAGTGCCCATGGGAAGTTCACCAATATGTACTATATTCTGTGAAATAAAACAAAAGACTATATATCATTCAAAGTATGTTCTCAGGCCACAGTGTAATTAAACTAGAAATCAATAACAGAAAGATATTTAGAAAATCCCCATATATCAGAAATTAAGCACCCCCCCAATAATCTATGGACCAAAGAGAAAGTCTCAGAGGAATTAAAAAAATTTTTGACTGAAGAAATTAAAAATACAACATGTCAAAATGTGTGCTGTTCACTGAAAGGAGTGCTTAGAGAGAAATGTAGGCATTAAATGCTTAGAAGAGAAAAAGGGTTCTAAATCAATTATCTAAGATTCTGCCTTTAGAAACTAGAAAAAGAAGAAAAGAAGTGCAAAGTATGCTTTAGTTACCCATAAGCTAAGGAAAGAAAATAATAACAGTTAAAGCAGAAATCAATGAAATTAAAACAGAAAACAATAGAGAAATAGTAATAAAACCAAAAGCTGCTTCTTTGACAAGACTGATAAAATTGATAAGCCTCTAGCCAGATTTACCAAGACCAAAAAGAGAAAAGATAGACATTACCAGTGTTGGGGACAAAAGAAGGGATATCATTACAGACCCCACAAATACTAACAAGATTAGAAGGGTATATTATTAACAACTCTGTGCCCAGAAATTTGACTGCTGAAAAGGATTCCTTGAAAGAAACAAATTACTAAAGCTCACTCAAGAAGAAGTAAACTGATAGTCCTATATCTATTAAAGAAATTTAATTTGTATTTTAAAAAACTTGCCATAAAGAAGTCTCTAGTCCCCAAAAGTTTTTACCATTGAATTCCACCAAACTTTATGAATTCAGCACAATGTTCTTCAGAAAATAGAAGAAGAGGAAACCTTCCCAACTCATTTTATGATATTGGTGTTCCCTAATACCAAAGCCAGACATGGTTATCATGAAAGAAGAAAACTATAGAACAATATCCCTCATTAACATAGATGAAAATCTCTTTAAACTCCTTACCAAAATACTAGCAAATTTAATGCAGCATATGAAAAAGATAATCATGGTCAAGTGGCATTGGTCTCAGGAGTGTAAGACTGGTTCAACATCTGAAAATCAATTCAGGTAAGTCACTAGATTAACAGGCTAAAGAAGAAAATAGATGCAGAATAAGCATTTAACAAAATTCTACCCTCATTCATGATTAAAACTCTCTCTCAGTAAGCTAGTAACAAAAACTTCCTTAATCTAACAAAAGAAATCTACGAGAAACCTATAGCTAACCTATAGCTATGATGTTAGCTATAGGTTTCTCATAATTACCCATAATTATAATTATTTTTATATAAGAAAATATTTATAATTTTTAAATTATATTATTATCTATAATATATATTATATATGATAATATTATAATTATCATCTCATAATTACTGATTATTAATTTTCCTTAACAGGAAAAGACTGAATGCTCTCCCCCTAAGATGGGGGAGAAAGCAAAAATATCTATCCTCTTTCATTATTCTTA
Organism: Mustela nigripes; assembly: GCF_022355385.1. Taxonomy (NCBI): domain Eukaryota; kingdom Metazoa; phylum Chordata; class Mammalia; order Carnivora; family Mustelidae; genus Mustela; species Mustela nigripes. Next base: position 137,779,720 of record NC_081558.1, on the reverse strand, counting down.
CTTAACATAATACTGCAAACCCTAGCCATTATAATAAGACAAGACATGGAAATAAAAGACAGGTCATCTCTCTTCACAGATGACAAAATTGTCTATGTAGACATTCCTAAAGAAATCTAGACAGAAGCTCCTAGTACTAATAAGTCTAATAAAGTCTCAGGATACAAAATCAATGCATACAAATCAAAGATATTTCTATATACCAGCACAGAACAATTGAAATGCAAAGGTAAAATAACAGTTCTACTTACAAGAGCACCAAAAACACCTGACTTAGATATTATTCTAAAAAACAAATTTAAAAAGAAAGGAAGGATAAAGATTTGGGAAACTGCAAAGAACAAAACACTAAAGGAAAAAAAAACAAAAACAAACCTAAGAAGACCCAAAATAAATGAAGAAATAAACTATGTTAATGGATTAGAAGATTCAGTATTATTACAATGTGAAGTCCCCCCAGTTTATTTTATAGATTCATTGACATTCCAATCAAATTATCAGCAGACTTTTCTATAGATATCAAACCTCAGGCTGTATTTCACATCTCATATGAAAATTAACTCAAAATGGATCATAGACCTAAAATGTTAAACACAAAATCATAAAACTTCTCAAAGAAAACATAGAAGAAAATGACATGCATGACCTTGGGTTAGACCAGGGATTCAGAACAAAGTCATCTTGATACCCCAGGGAACATCTGGAACATTTTGATTGTCATGAATATGGGTAGAAGTAGGGGAGGGGGAAGCAATAGGCATTTAGTGGGTAGAGGCCAGGGGTGCTGCTAAACGTCCTACAGTGCACAGGACAGCCCTCATCCCCAACAAAGAATTTTCAAGTCCAAAATGTCCACCATTGAGAAAACCTGAGTTAGGCAGAGCTTTTAGATATGACAACAAAATCACAGTCCATGAAAGAAAAAAAGTGATAAATTGGACTGTATTAAAATAAAAAATGGGGGGAGGGGCAATTGGCTCAGTCAGTAGAGCATGAGACTCTTGATCTCAGGGTTGTAAGTTCAAGGCCCACAGTGGGCGAAGAGCTTACTTTAAAAAACATTTTTTGGGGGGGTGCCTGGGTGGCTCAGTGAGTTAAAGCCTCTGCTTTCAGCTCAGGTCATGATCCCAGGGTCCTGGGATCGAGCCCCATGTCGGGCTCTCTGCTCAGCGGGGAGCCTGCTTCCTCCTCTCTCTGTCTGCCTCTCTGTCTACTTGTGATCTCTGTCTGTTAAATAAATAAATAAAATCTTTAAAAAACATTTTTTTTTCTCTGTAAATCTTGTTATTTTTAATTACAAGAATGAAAAGACAAGCCACAAATGGGGAGAAAATATTTTTAAATCACAACTGACAAAGGACTTGTATCCTGAATATACAAAGAACTAAAATTCAACACTGAGAAAACCCAATTCTTAAAAGCAGGCAAAAGATCTGAACAGATATTTACCAGAAAACATATTCAGACACAAAAGAGGCATAAGAAAAAAGGCTCAGCATCATTCACCATTAGGGAAATATAAACTAAAACCACAGTAAGAGACACCTATGCCGATTTGAATACTGGAAATGACAAAACCTGGCAATGCCAGGTGCCTGTGGGTCTGTGGACCAACCGGAACTCTCACACATGCCGGTGCAGTCACAAAATGGTGAAACATGCAAAATGGTACAGCTACTTTGGGCAACAGTTTGTCCAGTTTGTGTAAAGTTAAATGCGTACCTACCATAGGATCCAGGAATCCCGCTCTGAGATATTGGTGGGGGGGCGGGGGAGCAAGCATGTTCAACCGGAAAGCTACAAGTAAGTTCACAACCACTGGAAACACTGGAAACAACCTAGATGTACCACAAACTGTGGCACAATCCTATAATCGAAGGCGACCAGCAGTAAAAGAGAACGGATGACTGACTCACAAAATACCACGCGTGAGTCTTACCCGCGTTTTGCAAAGTGAAAGAAGCCTGACCCGCAATTGTTTGCTTCTAGTCACAAGACACCGTGAAAAAGGCAAAATAATAAAGAGGAAAGCAGAAGAGCAGTTGACAGGTCAGGAGCTGGGGACTGGGTGGTCCTTAAAGGAGTACCAGGGGAATGTTGGGGTGAGGCAGTTGTTGGGTACAGGGCTGTGGCTCCCCATACCGCTCTAAGCATTTTTCAAAATTGATAGAACTGTACACCACAAAAAGTGAATTTTTTCACTATGTGTGGAAAAAAAAGAGAAAAACCCTACCAGGATGTGGGAGAAAAGATGGAATGCAGATTGTGACAGATACATTGAATTTACTACAAATTAATCCCATAAGCACACCGAAGGGCTGGGGAAGAAAGGAGCTGACCTAAGTAACTTGGGAAAACATCGTTTTGATTTGATATAAAGCTTAAGCGGCAAATATGAACACTGCACTTCAGCTGTTTTCTGACCTACTTATTTTGTATACATGGATTAAACCAGAAACTAAATCCACTGTGGATGGTGACAGCCGGGTTTGTCACTGTTGTAGGAAGAAATGACACCCAGGAAGACAGAGAAGCCTAGAATGACTCCCATAATGCTCAGTTAGCCTCAGGGATACCCATACCGACACATGTTTTAAAGGTTAAGTTAAAAAAAATTAAGTATATACAGATAAATTGGTACAGAAGTATAGATAAGTATGTTTGTATGAGTTAGTTATCTACACACACAGACACAGACACACATGGACACGCGTCCTAGCTCCAGCCACTGAAGGGGATAGAGACAGTGACAAGGGGAATGCCTAACTCCCAATGCTATTGGTTTCTAAATACATCCTCCAAATAAACAGAATCACAGATCCTTGCAGAATTGTTTTATTCCAGGGACGGAACAGTGGAAATAAACATAAGCGTTTTACATGATGTCTGAATGTAAGGAAATGCTTTAAAAAAAAAAAAAAATATATATATATATATATATATATATATATATATATATATATATATAGTGCACGAGAATCTGAAGGCACTGCTGATAATCAAAGCTGGAAAAATTTGAGTGACAAAATAAAAAGCAATAGTACAATATTAGGTTATAACAAAAAGGGCAAAATAAATGTCCATGAGTCCACATAGATAAAAATAAATGATTGAGTAAATAAATGGGAGAGAAAGGATAGCTTTTCCTGTGAGAAGAATACTAATTAATAAATGTAGAGGGCATGAAAATCCCCAATACAAGACCACAGTAATAATTGTAGGCATGATCCACCAATGTATGCTAAAAAGAGAAGGCAAATGTTTAAGTAGAAACTCAATATATTTGCATACTATCCTAGTATCTCTGTACTCGTTTTTGCAGCTCTTCTTTAAGGCCAAAATTATTTCAGAATGAAAATTTTGAAAAAAGGGGCGCCTGGGTGGCTCAGTGCATTAGAGCCTCTGCCTTCAGCTCAGGTCATGATCTCAGGGTCCTAGGATCGAGCCCCACATTGGGCTCTCTGCTCAGCAGGGAGCCTGCTTCCTCCCTCTCTCTCTGCCTGCCTCTCTGCCTACTTGTGATCTCTGTCTGTCAAATAAATAAATAAGATCTTTAAAAAAATTTTCGAAAAAAATAAGGGAGAGAAAAATATTTGGTAATGTGGAATGACGTTTATGATGCATTAAATTTTAAAAAGCAGTATGATTCCAATTTAGTGTGCCCCAACACACACACACACACACTAAAATTTGAGACACAGCTATCTCTTGGTGGTGGCAATATGGGTAAGTAATTTCAATTTTATGTTGTTATTGCTGTTATTAATATCATTGTTACCATTTATCAGTATTTTAAAAAATTTTCTACAATGATCATGGATTAACATTAGAATAAAAGATACTTAAAACACTTTTTGAGGGATGTATTACATAACTTTTGCATTTTGTCCAAGTGAATTCTTGAATTGAAGCACTGTCTTGCTATTTCTTTTTGCAAAATAGCTAATCATCCCCTTAGTTTATATTTATATACAGCACTTCAGTGCTTTGCCCAAAATACTCAGTAATAGTTGAAGTTTAAATATGGGTTCTGGGGTATTTAAATTAATATGAAATGGAGAGGACCTGAAAAATAAATAAGGTATATATGCCATCTGATGTATAGAAATAACAGAAAACATTTACAGCTAAATATGTAGTAGCATACCGTATGCTAAGTGCTATTCTAAGCATTTACATGTATTAATTTATGTAATCCTCACTGTAACCCAAAGGTGGAGGGAGTAGTATTACCATCCCCATTTTACAGATAAAGAAACTGAGGTATAGAGCTTAATTGATTTGCATAAAATCATGCGGCTAGTAACTAGTAGGCAGCCATATAAGGTACTTTTGTATTCATTATCATTTTACTTCTTATAGTTACTCACTGGGTCAGGTACCTTTACCCCCATTATCAGATACAGAACCTGAAGTTAGAGAAGGAAGTGATTAGCCTAGCTAAAAGTGACAGAACGAGGACCCTTGATCTCAAACTCAGGCTTTTTCAGCAATTGCATGCTGCTTCAAGCATTAACCTCAAGTGGGCAAACCAAACAGGAAATTACTAGAGAACTGTCAAAACAAATCTCCAGTGGAGAATTCCAAACGTGGATTAGTTCTTTCTCAAGTCTGCTTAAATTCCACACCATCCACCTGCACGGTGTTTTCTTCCCTCCCAGCTGAGAATGGTGACATTTCTTGTTCTCTGGTTCAAATCAGACAAGTTTGAAGCACTATAATCCCCAACGAAGCTACATATTCATTTACGGAGATTTTTTTTCTCTTTTAAATTAAAAAGGCAGCGAATGGTACAATCTTGCCTCTCTTCCTAGGCCTCTGAGAAAGTCACTGTGGGCATTCTCAGGCGAAAAGAAGGTCACTTCATTTTTAGAAAGGAGTGCCCTGTTGACAAGTTAGCAGGACTTCCTTGTTTGGAAAAGAATGTGCAGAAAACCTGAAAGATAATTAGTATGTGGTAACCTAACAGCACGCAGCACTGCTGTAGCGTGCCTGACAGAAGCAGATGCGGCCACACAGTTCATTAACGCTGGAAAGTTTGCTTCGTTCCAGATGAGGCAATTAAGAAGGTTCTAGAACCTGGATGGAACTCGAAAAAGGCTCTGGGCTCAGCAGCAGGGGGGCGCATCTAAGCCACCACCTTGGGCTCTGGTAGATTAGACTAGAATTCCTCATAAACCGATTTGCTTTCTTTGACAATCATCTCTATATTGCCCATTGTGATGGAGAAGAGTAGGTGATGGCATAGATGGTCAAAATAAAGGAGGATTTTTTTTTTTTAAGGATTTTATTTTTAAGTAATGTCTACACCCAACATGGAGCTCAAACTCACGACTCCGAGATCAAGAGTTGCGTGCTCCACCAACTGAGCCAGCCAGACAATCTGAGAGGAGAATTTTTAAACTAGCTTTACAATGCACTATGGAATGACTCCATCATTGAATTTACCTTTTAACTTATATTTGGCTTATGCATCAATTAAAATCACAAGTGTTTCCAATTTTACAGAGTGAATAAATTTTAGTTAGATTGTTTATCAAGTGGTTACTTATTAAGGTAATTCTGTTCTGCTGGCAGTTTCTTTTAATAAAATTTTTAAAAAAGATTTTATTTATTTGAAAGCCAGAGATCACAAGTAGGCAGAGAGGCAGGCAGAGAGAGAGGAGGAAGCAGGGTCCCTGCTGAGCAGAGAGCCCAATGCGGGGCTCGATCCCAGGACCCCGAGATCATGACCTGAGCAGAAGGCAGAGGCTTTAACCCACTGAGCCACCCAGCTGCCCCTATTTTAATAAAATTTAAGTTATGCTTCACTGGAGGGAAAAAGTAGCTCAGTAGGACTGATATTTTTGTATTTTGACATGCTTTATAGCCCTTGAAAACTGTTCATTACTCTCCCGATCTGAAATTTCTCCTACCCTTACTTTCTTTGTTCTCTCTTCCCTTTCTTGGACCATTGAAATCCTTTGGTAGATCTCTTTCTGCCTGGATATTTGTAGCATCTAACAGAGCTGGGGGCACTATCACACAGAACCAACTGCTCTAAAATATGAGGGACCCCAACTTCTGATCCCCATTTACTATTCTCTCGTGCAAACAGGTGCTGTACTCCATAACTTTGCTGACCTTGAAAATCAGACAGCTTTTTTTATAATGCTATACTTACAGTGCACATCCTCTGATTCTAGCAACGGATGGTGAGGGAATAAAATGGGCATTAGGCTGAGCAAACAGGGAAAGCCGAGCTGTTGCTAAATATTTTCCCGAAGTCTTCCTCTATGGGTTATTTAGCTGACAGATAAACAAGTGACTTTGTCTTAAAAAAAAAAATTAAAATAAGTACAGAATTTTTTCTAGGTTCTGTGTGTAGTCCATCAGGGTGACACAGAATGACTATCTTTAGCAGAAGAGAGCACATGAAGGTTTTTGTTTATGGCTATGGGTCAGTGTGGGCTTTCACCAATCTGATCAATGCTACCACTGCCTTGGGCAGAACTCCAGCTTTCCAGCAAAGGGTTGCTGTATCTTGCCAGGGTTTTGTATTGAGCCATTATGTACAGTTTCTTTCTACCTGCCTTTTCTGGACTATCAAGATGGAGTAAGCTGGCTTCAACAATTCCTTTAGAATCCTAAACCCATTTTTTTTTTTAAATGAAACAAGGCAAAACAAAAACAAAAACCCAAACATTCTCTCCTACCCTTCCAGAGAAGGGACCCAAATCCCCAACATCAGGCTTATTGCTGGTTTTCTGCCCAGCATGTCTTCTTATCCCTAGTGAACTTGAGAAGCGCAGGGAGAATGAGACATTACCCAAAGCCAACTCCATTCAGCAAATAGCGTAGGCTTCCTGGCTTCATTTCCTCCGCTCTGGAGCTCATCACGCCATAAACCACAGGGACTTTGTAGGCATGTTATTGTATTAGCACCATATGGAGAATACTCATGGAACTCACATGCAGAACGTGTGATGTCAGACCAGTTTACATGAGTCCAAATTCTGCGCAGCTGTTAGACTCAGATGTTTCATTTCATTTTTTATGTCAGCATCATCCCCATAAACCCACTGATCCTGAGACTGAAAAATTGAGGAGAGTTCTGTGTGCTCACATGTGTTTTGGAGCTGCGGAGCTCTGCGCCACAACTGTGTGGACCTGCTCTCGCTACCAGGGGTCACATCAGAGCCTCAGCTCCTGTTCTCCTCGTAGAAGGGCAAGCATGGCTGTGGAAATCAGTGAAAATGCAAATACAGGAGGACAGCAGCCTTACAGAAATGAGAACCCGTTACCTGGGATCAGATGTGTTCTTGGAAATAGCTTCTTGCAAAGGAAAATTTCAGGAAAGATACTGCAGTTTCTTTAGTAGGCACTTGATAGAAACCATGCTCCAAACTAAACAGCTTCTGAAAAGGAAAAGTGTTTGCTAACAAGTGTCCCTGACTCTACCTCTTGGAGAATCAGCAAGCCTGCTTTGGGTTTGCCTTAGTCAGAGCAAGATGAGTCATTGTCTTTAACCAGGAAAGGAAAACCTTCAAAGGTTGCCACCCAAATAATGCTGATCTTCAAAAATAAATAGTTCTCAAGGTTTCCTTGGAATTAAGCAGGGAAGGCTACACATATATATATATTTTTTTAATGCCTGGATCTTTAGATTTATATATGCTATTTATGACTCCTCCTAATATGACTATATGGGTTATTTAAAAATAAATGTTGAGGACTGTATTTCCTATGATTCATTTTGGATAAGTTATGGCTCTTCCTGGTTTGGTGAAAAAAAGAGAACTTGGGAGATTAAAAAAAAGGAGAGAGTAAGAATTTTCTGCTTTTCTGGACTGGTGCAGGCACAGTTTCTGGGTCTAAATTAAGAACTGATATAAGGTTTATTGCCCCCTGCCTCTATCCACATCACTCCACTTTAAGGATTTTCACAGGCTCATCTCCAGGCAGAGTAAAGCTTTGCAAAAGGTTAGTGGCCTGTGAGAAAATGGCTCTTGCTTAAGATATATATTTGTGGAATTGCTTGTTCAACATGTCTTCCCTCCCCATCGTGTTGTCGTTATGGATTTTTTAAACTCAGAAAACACCAAACCCAAACAAAAAAACAAATCAAAACTACTCTAGTTTATCTTCTGGAGAAAAGAGAAAACATTCAGCTGCAACACGCTGTGAACATTTTAGGGCCTGCTTCTCATTCCAGATGCATGGCGTTGCCTAGCTACTTAAGACTTCAAATCCCTGCCGTGTTCCCAAAGCAGGCACACAGAGCAGACTTCAGGAGCTCCTGGGCACACTTTAGACTCTAGCTCTTAATGCTCAGTCATTAAAATTGCTATAGAGGATGTAACTCTATTGGGTGTTATTTGGGAAGATCACACTGAGCAGTATCTTCGGAAATATGGTGGGAGAAGGACAGGATCTCACTTTAGCAGCACAGAAAGCGAGTGCATGGGGTGAGGCTTAATCAATTTAGTTTGGAAGATGCTGCTCCTGGAGCAGAAAGTTTTGCTCCATTGCACCACCAGCTTCAAAGAGTCCCCAAACTCTGTGGACTTGGGGAGTAATGTTAAAGGTTTCACAGTCCTTTTTGAATTCTGGGCTGGCTAGATGTTTTATCTAAACTAGGCTAGGTAAGTCATGTAGCAGCACGTGGCCGGCAAGCAATTGCTGGAAATTCTCATCTAGAAAGATCAGAAGATTTGCATGAAGGCCTGGTGGCAATTTCAGCAATTATACAAACTGCTCAAGTGTGAAAGTTAAACCTTGTGAAGGTACAACCCTTCTGGATTTTTTTGACTCTTTTTTTTTTTTAATATAACTCATCCCCACATAAGACTAAGCTGTCACCATTCTCTTAACAGTTGTATTGTTTTCCATGTGATAAATATATAGTCATTTAATGAGGACATGTAGGAATTTGCAGCATAAAGTAAATCTTCTAGTTAAAAAAAAAAAATCTGTACTATATGCCTGAGGTGGTTTTATTCCTATATTATTCCTTATTTTTTCTGTATCTCTTACTCTTAAAGCCTCATGTCCTTAAAAGATTACTCATCTTTGAGCTGAATTAATCCATTAACTCTTTCCTTGCAGAAAATCCTCCAGGTTGCTCCAACCCAGGGAATGAGAGGCTTACTATCCGATATTTAAACACACACAATAACACATCAGAGTTATATGTGGACTAATCACCCTCCTTTCTAAGTCCACCATTGACTAAATGTTCAGCTTGTAGGTCTTGTAATCTAACTTATAATATTAATTGCAAATATTCAATATACTTTTCTTTTTTTTTTTTTTCAATATACTTTTCTTGAAAATGACACACAGTTCTCAATTTTCAAGTACCAATTTTTGGTTTGGGAAATATGATCACTGAAAACATAAGACCTTCCTATTTTGTTTTAATTGGTTCAAAATGCACAGTGGAACCAAGAGGGGACACTTAAGTTGGAAAAAGAGTTCACGGAGTCCTTGCTTCCAGAAACGTAGGAAGCCATAGTTGGATTTGCTAAAATGGAGAATAAGGGTAGCATCTGTGAAACCAAAATGGGCCCTTTTGGGAGGTACCCAAAGGTGAATCCCAAGGCCGGAAGACAGACTAACTTTTATGAGTGCAGGAAGCAGCACAAGAAGTAGTTAAAATTGTGAGTGAAGGGACGCCTGGGTGGCTCAGTTGGTTAAGCAGCTGCCTTCGGCTCAGGTCATGATCCCAGCGTCCTGGGATAGAGTCCCACATCAGGCTCCTTGCTCCGCAGGGAGCCTGCTTCTCCCTCTGACTCTGCCTTCCACTCTGTCTGCCTGTGCTCGCTCTCACTCGCTCTCTCTCTGACAAATAAATAAATAAAATCTTTAAAAAAAAAAAAAATTGTGAGTGAAGAGGTAGGCCAGACCCAGGTGGCTTATTGGCAGGTTCTAGCAAGCCTTCAAGATACAGATAATTCTTACCTAATTGGATCTGCTTGGGAACACAGAAAAAGATGGAAAGGCTTTCAAGATGGCTAACTAAGTAATCTACCCAAAATCTCATTGAAATGATACAAAAAAATATATAAAAAGTAAGACTAACTGACAACAGAGCTAAGAAAACAAAAAGGATGTCATTATGAGGCTCACTCAGAGCAGTGAAAATTCTTGAAAAGTATGGAGGTAAAACTGGCAGATAACCTCCCAAAACAGAAAAAAATGAAAGCTCAGGAGATGAAAAGAAGACATTTTTTTAAAGGTGAGTTTTTCAGCAGAACTCCAGTAAAATCCCAGGTTCAAACGTAGCAGAGACTATGGACTCCAAAAAAACAATCTGAGGGGTTTTAAGTGGTGGGGGAGTGGGAGGTTGGGGGAACCAGGTGGTGGGTATTAGGAAGGGCACCGATTGCATGAAGCACTGGGTGTGGTGCAAAAAACAATGAATACTGTTATGCTAAAAAAAAAAAAAAGTAGCAGAGGCTCAGAAAAAGAATGGACCTCCAGCAGGGATAGGTAATTATTTAAATGTTACAAATGGGCTGCATCTGAATCTCAATCTCAGTGGGGTTGTGTGGTGTTTGTCACCAGGATCAAGTCAGCAGTAGAGTTTTCTAGATGGAAGTGGGAGCTTCCATGTAGAAATTTCTCAGAGTGATCCCTGGGACCAGAGAAGAGATGAAGGCTCTAGATAACCCAGAGTTAATTAAGATCAGTGAAATGAGGTTCTGCAACCAGATGCCAATTTACTTTGACTCCTTAAATGAAACTTCACTTTGTCCCAGCCATCACCCTTGTAATCAGAATCTGCCTTCCAATGGGTGCCATTAGTTGGGGAAGGAAGCACCAAAGAAACAGAATTTTTTTGAGAAATAGATAACAATTTTAAGGCAAGTTTAGTTAAGATTTTCTGAGAGATCCAAAAGATATTAAATTCATTAAACAACAAAAAAGACTATTATGAAAAATAATTATTTCTTAAAAACTAAAAACTCTTGGAGGCAGACCCAGGTCGGTTTTTTTACTTTTTTTTTTTTTTTTAAGATTTTATTTATTTATTTTACAGAGAGAGACAGAAAGAGAGGGAACACAAACAGGGGGAGTGGGAGAGGGAGAAGCAGGCTTCCTGCTGAGCAGGGAGCCCACTGTGGGGCTCCATTCCAGGACCCTAGAATCATGATCTGAACTGAAGGCACGCACTTAATTGATTGAGCCACCCAGGTGCCCCTGGACCCAGGCATTTTAAAAGAAAAATTGAGGGGCGCCTGGGTGGCTCAGTTGGTTAAGTGACTGCCTTCGGCTCAGGTCATGACCTGGAGTCCTGGGATCAAGTCCCACATCAGACTCCCTGCTCAGCAGGGAGTCTGCTTCTCCCATTGATCTCTCTCCTCTTGTGCTTGCTCTCTCTCTCTCTCAAATAAATAAATAAAATCATTTAAAAAAAAAAAGAAAAATTGAAAGTAAGTATTTATTTCAAGGAGCTTCTTATTTATTTTCTTAAAAGAAAAATAATAAACATCTTGGAAAAGCAAAAGAAGATAAGAAAGCATTTTTTCTTTCTAAAGCAGAAAAACAATAAAATAAAATAAAAAGTCAAATAAATAAATAAATAAATGAAAGTAGGAAAACCAAGCAAAAATGAAGCTGACATGAAAATTGAATAGAATACAAAGCCGATTCCTTGGAAACTAAAATGCAAGATAAACCTTTGAACAAAAAATAATATATAAATAACCAATATTAAGAAGGAAAAGGGGAGAATTAATTATAGATACAGGAGAGATTTTAGCAAGTCAAAATATACTGGAAGAATAAAATACTATAATTAGTGTTTACCTAAGAATGCTAGAATGGCTTAATAAATATTAGGAAATCTATTCAACAGTTAGATAAAAGAGAATATCTAGATGATCATCTTAATAGATGCTGTAAAAGCATATTAAAAATGAATAACTATTTTTTGAAAAGTGTTAGCAAGTTAAGATTAGAAGGAAAACTTTCTTACTTGATATCAGAAACTATAGTACATATTATCCATAATGATAAAACATTAGAAGCAATCCATTAAATTCAAATAAAAAAACACAAGGTATCATAATTATCATTACTATTTAAGAATGCATAGATCTGATGTCATAAGTCAAGGAAAAGATATTAGATGTAGATGATAAAAGAAAATAGAAAAATCATCATTATTTGTGGTTATAAAAATCTACTAAGGGAATCCAAGATAATTAATGGAGAAAAATTAGAAATAATGAGTAAAAATTTACTAAAGTGGCCATGTATTAGATAACATACAAAAAAGAAAACACTTTCTATAATTGAATACCACTGACCAATCAGAAAATGTTACAGAAATAAGTGCAACTTATTTTAACATTAAAACACTGTATTGATGATCAGCCGTAGAAGAGAATAAACCCAACAAGAACTAGACAGGACCTATATTAAGAAAACTATAGGGGAGCCTGGGTGACTCAGTCAGTTAAGTATCAGGCTCTTGGTTTCAGCTCAGATCATGACCCTACTATTGTGAGACTGAGCCCTATATCGGGCACTGTGCTGGGCATGGAGCCTCTTTCAGATTCTCTCTCTACCTCTCCCTTAGCCCCTCTACCCCACTTGCCCTCCTATGTGCACTCTCTCTCAAAAACAACAACAACAACAAACTATAAATTTTAACCTGAGAGAGCACCTGAATAATGACAGAAATGCCCATGTTATCAGATGGACAGACTCAAGATCATAAAGCTGTTGATTTTTTCCTAAACTAATATCTAAATGTAATAAATGCTAACAAAGACCCCATTTGTACTTTTAAAAATGAAACTTGACATGTCCATTCTAAAGAAAACCTATAAGGGCAAATGGTAGGAATAGCTGAGTTGAAAAGAGAACAAGAAAAGATAATTTACTTCACCAAAGAGAACATTCAGACATAAATAGAAAATTGTAGTAAATATAAAGTGGTTTTAACACAAAAATAAATAGTTCACTAAAATGAACTTAAAAGTCCAAAAGTAGTTTGCCGTAAATTGGTAGATGAATGATAGCTTTTTCAATATGTATATGTCTAGTTTGATAACAAAGGTGGCATTTTAATGGAAGGAAAAGTACATTATTTGCTAATTGGTAGTAGAATGTTGCTATTCAATTCGAAAAAAGTAAAGCATACTTTACCTCACACAATAATGAATTCCATATTCATTGAATTGAATATAAAAGGCATTTGAATTAAAATAAAGAATGTTTCTGTAATTTCGGGGAGTTGAAGGATATTTCTAAATGGCATATAAAAACTGAAAATCAGGGGTGCCTGTGTGGCTCAGTGGGTTAAAGCCTCTGCCTTCTGCTCAGGTCACGATCCCAGGGTCCTAGGATTGAGCCCCACATCAGGCGCTCTGCTTAGCAGGGAGCCTGCTTCCTCCTCTCTCTCTCTCTCTCTCTGCCTGCCTCTGCACTTACTTGAGATCTTAATAAAAAAAAAAAAAAAGAAAAAACACTGAAAATCAAGAAGGACAAAGATTGACAAAATCTGTTACAAACATTTTTAATATTTCAGTTAAAGACTCCACAGACATAGTTATGGGAGAAAATACCTGCCATGTATATAATAAAGGATTACAATATATGTGAAATGTTCCTGTAAAATGGTCAGAAAAACAGTTAACAAGTATGAACAGATAATTTAGAGAAAAAATACAAAGTGCCAAAATTCCAAGCTTCACTAGTAATGAAAAGAGATGTAAAGTAACACACCTAGGTTTGGGGTTGTTTTGTTTTGTTTTGTTTTGTTTTTGTCTAGATCTTGCTTGGTATTCTCTGAGCCTCCTGGATCTATTGGGGGGCGGGGGGGGGGTCTGCTTTCTATAATTCATTTTGTGAAATTCTTAGGCCTGATTTTTCAAATATTTTTTCTGCCCTCTTCTCTGTTCCTTGCAGTATTCTAATCCACACGCATATTAGCCCTTTTGGTCTTGTCCAGTAGTTATCAAATGCTGTTTTAAAAAATTCTTTTTTTCTCTTTGAGTTTCAATTTGGGAGGTTTCTATTGAGCTACCTTCAAATTCACCAGTTGTTTCCTCACTGTGCCCAGTAAATGAGTCCGCTGAAGACGCTCCATCTCCATTACAATCTTTCATTTTTAGGGTTTGATTCATACTATTTCCACCTCTTTGCCTACATGACCTGTTTGGTCTTACATGCTGTTTATTTTACCATTAGAATGTTTAACATTTTGATCATAACAATTTTGAATTCCTTGTCTGATAATTCCATCATCTGTGTCATATCTAAATTGATTCTGATGTTTGCTTTGTCTCATCAGACCATGTTTTTTTCTTGTCTTTTGATATGCCTTGCAATTTTTTTTGCTGAAGCCTGATCTGTTGTATTAGTAATAGGCCTTAAAAATGAGGATTTCTGTTAATCTGGCTTGGAGTAGGGCTATGTTTAATGTTCGTTGTAGTTAGAAGTTCCAGAGGCTTCAGACTCCTCAACTGTCTTGATTTTTGTGTCCTTTCTTGGCTTTGGAGCTTCCCTTCATACTCAGAGTCTGGGTCTTGCAATTCTTTCAGCTTTAATCCTCTGGAGGCTCACTGGTATGGTGGTAAAGTATAGGGGAGGGAATAATTGTTCTATCATTCTGATGAAGTCTCAGTCTTTTGGTGGGCCTGTGTCTTGGAAGTGTGCTTTCACAAGTGTTTCTGTCTCTCCTCCCTGAGTGTAGGATTCCCCTCCTTTACATCCCATTCCTCCTGTCTGGTTAACTATGTTTTTTGGGTTTGTTATAGGGGAGACAGAAAGGCTAGGTGCTGGAGTAGGGTGGAAATCCCTGCCTCCAGGTTGGGCAAGCTCTCCTAGTAGACCTTGGTTTCAAGAAGTTTCCATGAAGGTTATACTATTGCTACTCTTCCCATCTCTCTGCCAGAGCCAACAGAGGATTTTCCTCAGATCCTCACCATGAGAACTTGGGGTTCCTAAGGAAGAAAGACCTCAGACTGTGGGACCCCCTTATGAATGAGACCCCATAGTGTTTCTCGCTATCACACTAGTCTACATTCAGCCTCCAGCAATTTATCACAATTACTAGTGAAGTTAAGTGGCCGCACCCTTACCACTCAGGTGTGGTTTGTTCCATTGTATCTTTCTGGAAGCTCTTGTTTCTCCAGACTTCAGAGAGTAGTTTGATTTCAAACTTTAATTCCCTGATGGATCTAAGAAAAGTCACTGGCTTTCAATTTGTCCAGTTTTTCCTGGTTGTGAGGATGGGAAGTGCAACTTCTAAGCTTTTTACATGTCAGGCTGAAAACCAGCAGTCTGCAAACTAAAATGTAATCCCATTTTTTTTTTTTTGTCTATCTGATTGGCAAATTTAGGAATGATAATATTCAGTAGCGGAGAGAGAGGAAGGAAGCAAGCATTCTCATATGGTCCTGATGGAAATCTAAATTGGGTGTAATCTTTCTTTTTTTTTTCTTCTTCTTCTTCTTTTTTTTTTTTTTTTAAGGGAGAGAGAGAGAGCACACACATTAGTGGGGTGAGGCATAGAAGAAGAGGGAGAGAGAGGATCCCAGGCAGGCTCCATTCTCAGGGCAGAGCCTAAGGCAGGGCTCAAGCTCATGACCTTGGATAATGACCTGATCCTTTCTGAGAGTTGACCATCTAACCGAATGAGCCACCCCAGGCACTCCATGGGTGTGTTCTTTCTTTCTCCCTTTCTTCCTTCCTTCCTTCCTTCCTTCCTTCCTTCCTTCCTTCCTTTCTTTCTTTCTTTCTTTCTTTCTTAATATTTTATTTCTTTGACACAGAGAGAGAGAGCGCGCGTGAGAGGGGGAACACAAGCAAAGGGAGTGGCAGGCAGAAGGAGAAGCAGTTTCCCCACTGAGCAGGGAGATGGATGTGGGGCTGGGCCCCAGGACCCTGGGATCATGACCTGAGCCAGAGGCAGAGGCTTAACGACTGAGCCACCCAGGTGCCCCGGGTGTCATCTTTCTCAAAGGCAGTTTCACATTATCAGAGTTTAAGATGCACAACCCTTTTGACCTAGCAATTCTACTTCCAGGATTCTATTCTACAGATAAGTACACACAAATGTGAAAATACATATGTACAAGAACATTTACTTAATAACTGCCTTTATAGCAATAAGTTAGATACAAACTACAGTGCTATCAAAGGAAGAATGGTTTAATATACTAAAATAATATCATATTTGTGACAAATTGCTACCTGAAGAAAAAAAAACAACCAAGTGAAGGAAGAGTACGTGAATGTATTATCTTTGTGAAAACGAGCAGGACGTTGTGTGTTCATAGTGCATGCAGCTGAGTTTACATACACATATATTTGTATCTGCTTAGAAAAGAGTCTGGAAATGTAGACACCAAATTCCAAATTTTAATAGCTTCTCCACTATCAAGGAGGAGAGTCTTCCCATTTTAGGTTAGATTAACACATTTTAAAGCAAGCCCGTGTTATTTCTATAATTAAAGATGCAAACACAAAGGAAACAGATCTTTTCTTCAATTAAAGAGAAAGCCGTCTGGGGAAAGATGACAATAACCTTTAGTTCATATTTCTAAATAATTCTAGGAATCTTAAACAAGTTGCATTTTTGTCTAAGTAAAAAACCTCCTGGGAATGCGGCGGGGAAGGAAAGCCGTTTCTCTGCCAGTGGAACCGGCTGGTTAACCTTGGCCCGTGCAGGAGTGAGTGCGGGAGCCGGGACCCTCTCCCTTGTCATGATCACTGCAGTATCTACTCCGTTTCAGGCACTTAGCATGGTCTCAGTATAGACTGGTTGAATTAATAAATGAAATGGGACATGAAAAAAAGGCAGTGGTTTTGTGACAAATGACTGTACCACGTGTAACAGGGAAATCTGGCAAGCTGTTGATTGGAAGTTTCTCTGTTCTTACTGAGAGTTTAGATACCAGACTCAGATTCTACAATAAACAGGAGTTTTTAGCACCATAGCAATGTTGAGGAAATTAACCAGACTGAGAAAGCAAGCTGCTCGTTGACTGAGAATCTTTCTCGTATTGAAATAGCAGCCGAAGTTGCCAAGGTAATTTTCTCCCTGCCAGCTCCCAAAAAGGATCACTGACTCAGGAAATGACCTAAATGTTTAACATTTTTGTTTTAATTCTTACATCAAAAAGTAATGTAGCAAATGGAGCCAGAATCAGGATTACCTGGGGTTTCTGTGGGTCAGAGTGTGTGACCACAAGCTCTGGGATAAAAAGAAAGAGGAAAGGCCGAGATTTATTGAGCACCTCCTGACTATTCATGGAGGGACTAGGTTAGTCACTCCGCATATGGTGTCTCATTAAATGTCACAACAGGTTTGGGATGTGTTGTCATCATTTTACAGATGAGGAAACTGGGACTTAGAGCACTTGGGGACTCATCTCAGGCACGGGCAGCAAGAGGCAGAGCTGGGATTTGAAGAGAGATGGGCTAGACTCCAGAGCCTGCGTTCACCTCTAGGGCCACAGGACTCTGTCCTGGCTGGTGTTGGCTCACTTATCACGCTGACGCAAGAACAACCCCCAGGGACTCCAAAAGGCTTGGTGACTAGGAACTGACCAGATTGGACCATGCCCGCTATGGAACAAATCTGGAGACTTTACACACAGACGGAAGATCCCCACCCCATCTTTAAATTCTAGAAGCTAAGGGGAAATGACTCAGTATTACCAAACATGACTCTCCAAATCTTGAATAAACACAGGTGTGCTGTCTATTCCCCCAAACTCGTCCCAGGGTACAGAGCTCTCCCCCGCCCCCCGCCGCACCCCACCCCCATACACATACACACTGCTAAGACAAATCCCAGTTCCCGAAGAACTGCTTACCAGGGTGCCAGTGATGCAGAGACAGTCACCTGTTATAAATACCCTCATGGAATAAAGATCTTCTTTCCTTTTCCGTAATATTTGCTAACTCAGATGAAATGCTTTTCATCTTTATTTTCACCACGGAAAGTTGGCATATGAGAAAGCTGCAGCATTCCGTCTATGTCACCTTTGACTCTTTCTCCAATGTATTTCATGCTCTGGGTTGGACCTCCTTTTACTGCGTGTTAGATACTGTATCCGTTTCCACGACACTCTAATGTTAGAGTGCAGTGTTGCTTGGTCCTGGACTCCTCACTTGTCCCTCCTCCCCTGGCTTTATGTATCTTCTACATGTTGATCGCTCCTACTTTCATTTCCCCGGCTTCCATGCCGGCTTCCACGCCTCGGGTCAGATCTCCAGTAGAAATCTCCCATTCCACAGAGCTGCAAAGAGCCGCACTTCCTACCTTGTCTCAAACTTCGTCCTCCCCTCCACCCTGAAGGCAATTCTCCCCGTCATGACAGCACCCCCCCCCCCCCCCCCCCCCCCCCCGTTGTTCAAACCTAGAATTTTCCAGGTTGCCGACCTTTCCCTGGTCCCCACATCAAATTCTTGGGCAGATCTGGAGGTTCTGCCTCTAAAACATCTCGAATCCATCTACTGTGTTTCGTGTCCCTGATGGTATTAAGCCGCCAATCTTTTGCCTCAACTACTTTAAGCTGGTCTTCCTGCTTTCATCTGTTTCCTGTCGAGCAGCCAGAATAATAACTTTAAAACATCAATAATATTATGTATTGCTAGAAATCTCGAGATGTTTTCTGGTTTTACCTTATCATGATCTATAGGACTTGCATTCTCCAGCCTCTGCCTACCTGTATGACTTCATCTCCTGTACCTCTTTTGACTTACACCCCAGCTGCCACGTTACCCTTCTTCCTATTCTTTGAACATGCCCAGCATTCCCCTTGGGTTTCCCGGGATGCTCCTCGCATTCTTCCCCCGGACTTGCCATGGCTGGGCCTCCCTTGTTATTCAGGTCTGGCTTAACAGGTTTCCTCCGGAATGGTTCTTCTATGACCACCTTGAAGTAGCTCTCCTTTACTTTGCCAGCCATTATCATGTGTTCTGTTTTAGTTCTTTTTAATAGCAATTGTAATTATCTAAAATTACTTTTCAATTACTTACCTGTTTACTGTCTGCTTCCCCCTGTGGAAAGACCTCTCCCAGGAGCAGGGAGTGCTTCTTGTGTGGAGCCGTATCTCTAGACCTAAGACTTCCGCTGACTGAAATAGTAGAAGGTGTCCGGGCTGTTTTCTCTTCGGTCAGCCTACAGAATAATGGCTCACTGACTTAGGACAGGACTTAAATAATAATATTTTTGTTTTCATGTTTGCATTAAAAAATAAAGTAACAAATGGAGCCTGAATGAAGGTTCTAACTCAGAATCAGATGGGCAGATAGTTGGTATTTGATGAAAGTGTATGGACTCTTGAAGGCACTCTGGCTTGAATATGACCACCAAGGAGTGAAATGCTGCCCTTTCCTAACTGAGGCTATAATGATGATAAAGGAACATTGTATTCATTTTACAGCATTATAAGTAAATAAAGAATTCTAGCTTGTATTTAAAATATACATTGCATTATGTCACGACTTACTGGATCATTTATTTGTCACATCAATTGAACTTTGCAAAACACCAACCCCTTAAATTCATTCAAAGAAGAAGAATATGGGGGGAAATCTGCTTTCCTAATTGTGACCAGCTGGTCTTACTGTACATTTCTGCTTGAGTCTCATCACTCTGAATGCCTAGTATTGCTTCTAAAAGCTGAGTTGGCCAAAGACGGGCTGCCCTAACAAGTGACCTCCATCTCACCTTGAAAACAGTGCCTCCAGGTTAGCTGAACTGGACTGTGGCTGTCCTGGCTCGTAGCCAATGAGCCAGCAGTCAAGAGGGTTGGTTGCCTTTTGAAGGACACCTTTTCAAAGCAGAGGCCTATGGTGAGGACTCATCCCTCTGGGTAGTGGGGGAGGCATTGATTTTGCTCTTGTATTCCCCCTAACAAACAGGAATATATTATTTATTCTTATCCCTTGCTTGTTACCACTTGTTATCTAAAAACAAAGATGTAAAATAGCCAAAACAGGATAGAAGTGTGAGGTTTCCTTTTGCCTCCTAAGGAGGACTTCCAAATAGAGGTATTTTGTAAACAGCTGCATGTTCTTTGGGAGAGGAAATTGGAGTAACAGGCTGGCTGGGGAAAAAAAAAGAAAAGAAAAGAAAAAGAAACACAGAGTTGTATAAGGGCTTTTCTTCTGATAAATCTGGGTAAACCTGAAGGAGCAAAGGAGGTAAGTGGCCGTTTTATTATCTGCAAACCAAGCCCGGGGCATGTGGTATGACCAAGAGCAACTTCTCCAAATTGAAGGGGATCTTTGTTAACTTCAGGTTAAACAACAACAATATAAAATGAGAAACAGACTGGATAAATTTAAGGAGGAGCCATTTGTTTCCGTTAGATTTCTCCTGATTAGGTCTGTGGATCAGCTAAATTGGGTAAAGTTGTCTTTTGCAGTTTGTAAGAGATGTATTTCAGGATTCTATGTTAACAAAGAGTGCAAAATGAGTTCAAGTCAGATTCCACATAGATTTGGAGGAAGGAGAACATGCAAATCATAATGAATGAAGTAGAGAAAGATTTCCTGAGGAGTCACAGCAGTTAGATTCTTTGGGCATTTTCTTTTTTTTAAAATCTGGATGGGGCATGTGAGATGAGTTACACCTGCAAGGGAATTAGGCTCCGCTGTTTGTTCTTGAGATTCAGGAAAGCCAAAAACTAATTCAGGCTTAGCTGAGTTCTCTGCACGTTATCAGGATTAAAACACAGAAAGTCCTAGAAATTCAGAGTTAGAAGAAACTTTGGGGATCTACTACCCAATTTATAAATGGGGACACGGGTCCAGAGGGCTTCCATCCCACAGCCAGAAGTCAAGTCACTTCCAGGGTCACAACACTTTCCCCTTAATCTCTTCTCTGTCAACCTCTCTCTTGTAAGTTGGAAATTCTCAACCTATTTGAAACGATAGTGGCCTAGGGCAGTGCAGGTAAGGATCTGGTTGGACTTCATGTCCTAGTTGGAGACACATCTGCAATTACAAACTGAAAGCCATTTTGGAAAACAGTTCAATAGAGGGGACTTATACTTAGATTTTTCATGAGTGTTTCTGTTTTGTGTACCGAGGGATTTCTTTATTTCTGGGACATTTCCAGATGAAGAGAGTGAAAACAAAACAAAACAAAACAAAACTTCATATGATTCAGTGATGGTGGTTTCAGTTGATTTTAATTTCTACCAACAAGCTAATTATATATTACCCTGTTCCTCAACCCCCAACCACCCCATCCCCAAAGTCAAATGACGCCTGTTTGCTTCCTGCCTCTGTGTACTCAAAGAGAAGCTGGAGACAATGAAGTTTCAGGCATGTAGGTATACTGGGTCTGGAATACTTGGACATTGACATCTTCATTTGCAAATCTTTGGGAAAATATTTAAAATTATTGTGAGCCAGATTATTTCATTGACCTTCTGGAGACATGGTGATCTCAAAAGCATCCCCTAGAACTTAGGGCCACCATCACTGATGTCAACTAAGAAAAATGAGAACTCCTTTTTTTTTTTTTTTTTAAATAAGTCATACT
Organism: Mustela nigripes; assembly: GCF_022355385.1. Classification (NCBI taxonomy): domain Eukaryota; kingdom Metazoa; phylum Chordata; class Mammalia; order Carnivora; family Mustelidae; genus Mustela; species Mustela nigripes. The sequence goes on along the minus strand of NC_081558.1, from coordinate 137,758,215 downwards.
CTCTAAGAAAAAGGAAAAAAAAAACCTCTCTCTATAACAGAAAAACTCTTTGCACAGAAAGTACTCTACTGCATTAATTGTAATAATGAATGTTGAAAACTATCTTAGTATCCAGTAATAAGGTAATGATTAAGTAAATCATGGCATATAACCTAAATAAAGTATTGCATAAGAATCCAAGTTGATCATTATGGAAACTACAGCAATATGGACATGTTTATTTAATAATTATGCACTAAGTGTTTACTGTAGTCTAGGACTCTACTGGGCAGTGGAAATAAAGGAGTTCCTCAAATAGCTGACACTGTAGTAGAGGCATCAGGCATGGACAAGCATTTCAAGAAGAAATTGGACTATGAATGCAGAGTGCTAGACGTATGTTCTGGGAGTTATAAGCCATTCAGTATGGCCAGGAAGAGAGGGGTGGGAGGGAGTGGAGCCAGAAAGGAAGATGTGGGCCAGATTAAGGGGCCCTTGAGATTTATTGTGTGGATAAAGAGGTGTTATTGTAAGTCTTCGAGGATAAAATATATGACTACTATAGTCATGCATTCATTCATTCACTTGAATATTTATTTGTTAATTCAAGGATCACTTATTAAGCATGTATTCATTGTGGTAGACACTGGGACTATAAAGATGAATAAAAAATGATCCCACCTCTGAGAGGCTAACAACCTTAGCGGTGGCTAAGCATTGTTAATACTGTGGTAATCAGCACTTCAAAGGAGCCATCTACAAGGTTCTATAGAAGATAGAGTCCTAGGTCTTAGATAGAGTCCTATCTAAGGAAGGAAGAACTGTCTTCCTTCTGTCCATCTTAGGCTTGTTGGCTGGTGTTCTGTAAATTAGATTAAGAGAAAAAAGGTGGTTAGTGCATGCATCACCTATGTACACGGGAGTGTTCAGTGATGAGTAACTCAAAGGCAGTGTAAGTTAGAACTTGGACTTCATGGAGTTTTAACAAACACACAATACGTTTTTAATAAAGTGACAAGACAATGGAAAAGGACTGAGTTTCTGGGGTGGCAAACTGTGGGAAGGTAAATATATGGGGAACTAATGGATGATAAGGGCTAGGTAGTAAAGTTTGTTACACAGATTCCCTGGGGTAGTTAACTTCAGTCCTTCCTGGTAGAGAGGGGGGCGCCGGGGGGGGGGGGGTGTTGAAGCCAGGGGGATGACACCTTAGCAAATTTTCATCTTGCTTTTAGGCAAATATGGGGAGGTTGGAGAGCTTTGTTCTCATCTGTTTCTTAATCAATTGCCTTCAGCTCAAAATAATCCTTAGGGACGTTGAAGTGGCATATTTTGGGGTGACATAATCTGCTACCCACCACTTAACAGAGGATAAATCAGTCAGGAAAACAAACAAAAACACATTAAGAATTTCAATAGAGACAATGTAATACAGGGATTTAGTTAACCAGATCTTAGAGAGAACTGAAAATACAAAAAGGGAACACTGAGGTTTCATAGAGATAGTAACCTAAGGAAGCAAAACCACCTTCTAGTCTGAGCAAACAAAGAAGACATTGGGGTTATCAGAATTCAGAAACTTGGAGAGAGATGATGCACAGAGGGGATCCCTCCCGGGCCTGCTGGTGCTGGTGTTTCCAAGGAGGGTGGGGCAAAGCTGGCTCTGGGTACACCAAAAGAAACTGGGAACGGGGAATGAGGGCTATTGTCAGGCCCAAAGGTCATTGCTGGGTGACGTTACAGGAAAAGCGAGCAAATCAGAAAGCACAGGTCCCTTCGACTTCCTCCTGCCTTCTGGGCTCCCTTTAGCACCCCCTATTGACAAAACCAAAAGGAATTCTGCTGACAAAAGAAAAAGGTGGTTGGCGTTGTAAGGCAACCTCACAAAAGAGGGAAGAGGAAAGGGGGTTGAGAGCGGCCAGAGAATAGCCTCATCTCCTGTCTCAGGGTTCAGAGTGTAAATCCAATCAAGTGAGGAAGCCGGCTTACAGAGAGGGCACTGCAGGCGGAAAGAAATTCCGGGTGCTAAGGCGTGCGTGATGCCATCATAGGGCTTGGCGCTCTTGGGAGTTCAAGTGCTGATACCTGTGCAGCTGGAACACCAGACACACTGGGAATGTCTTGAGCAGTGCAACTGGAGGGATTGAAAGGAACCACGGGGCTGAAAGGGCAGGGACTCCGGGGCTAAAGAGCAAAGCCAGATAATAAAATAGCTCCGCTTTTAGGGTGTGTGTGTGTGTGTGTGTGTGTTTACCCTCAAGAATAACCTTGAATCTGAGGGGGGGTTTTTGTCCCAGGGAAGGGGAGTATTTGATATAGCCCAGAACAAATAGGTCATTGCCTCCATTTTTGAATTTCAAAATAGTTTTTTTTTTTTTAAGTCCCTAGGGAAACAAGATAGCCTGAGGACAAGCCCTTTTGATTTGCAAAACTACGGCTTTTTGAAATGGAAAAAAATTAACTCAACACTGCAAAAGCTTTATCAGAGCCAAGAAACCAGACTTAATTCTAAGGAGCCATCGAGTAGGGACACACAGGATAGACGGAAGGGAAGGCACGTTGCTGTTCCACAGGACAAAAGAAAAGCCCTCAGCAGCAGAGGGGAGCCACCAACCACCATGTCAGATTCCAGCGTTCCTGCTGTGTTCATTCCTCACCCCCCACGTCTGGGAAAGACCTGGGCAGGGCGGAGAGTGTGTGTGTGTGTGTGTGTGTGAACTTCCTGAGACATTTAACTCTAAGTCCCAGAACAAAATGTCTGTTCCTCAATTCTCCAACTACAGCCTGTTCAGTCTGCTGGGCGGAGAAGCCTGGTGCTAGCCTGGGGCCACAATGGTCCCTTAGGATGCACCTGGGAAAGTATATCCCCAAATAGTAGAATGAATGGTTTTGTTTTCGAGCTTTACAAAATGGTATACTCCAGGTGTGGAACTCGAGTTTTCCATATTATTTCATGTAGCTGCAGTTCATTCACTTTCATTTGAATATAGTGAATTGTGAGAATATTCTCTGATTTGGTAATCCATTTCCTGGTCAACGGATGTGCTGTTTCTTGTTCTGACTCTTCCAAACACTGTGAACATGGCATCTGTTTCATTAGGGGTGGAGCTATAAGCTATGTGACTGTTCAATTTTATAAGGTAATGCAAAGTTTTTCGAGTTAGTTATACCAGTTTGAATTCTCAGCAGTATTTTTAAGGTTTCTGTTGACTACATCCTTTCCACCACCTAGTATTATCTGACTTCTTAATTTTGTCACTCTAGCGAATGCAAAATATTATCCTATCGCCCTCACCCCGCAAGGACGACAAGAAGCCTGGTTCGGATGCATCTTCTCTCTCTATTTTTGCAAGTCAACACACTTATATACGCTTACATGACCAATCAGGGAGCAGGGTACAGGAGGGAGCGAATCAGGCTGTGCACCTAAACGAAGAACTTTGCTAGCAACCAATGCTGTTTACGTCCTCTTTGGGCGTTCCGCTTAGTCTCACGAGGCAATCCTAACCTGGCAACTAGCCAGGCACCATCTTTTAATGGCGGAGGCCGCCCTGGCCAGGGGCCTGCCTCCAACATCTCCCCCTTTTTTCTTTTATGACAGGGATCGTGCCTGTCTTAGGTTGTCAGTGGCGGGGAATATCCTTACCCGTTATCAGACGGCAGATATCAATGATCTGCGTCCTATCTTAGGTTGGTATATTTCCCCCACCAATCTTACCCGTGGTTGACTACCGATCCAGCATACTTAGCCACACTTGGGGGGATGTTCCAGCCTCGATGGCTAACAAGGCCTGCACCATGGCTTGCTGTTGCCTAGGTTGCTGTCGCCTCCAAATTTGCAGTTTCCTTACTAGCAGAATCAAGCCCACTACGAGGATTATCATCAGACCAATTACGCTAGCCCATTGTTTCGTAAAGGTTAACACATCTTACAATGTTTTGATTATCTCTGGGAGGGTTGCAAGCTCAACTCTGGTGTTATTTATCCTTGTCATGCCTAGTAGCAGGTGCTGAGTATAGTTTTGGAATTCTGCAGACTAATTCCCCCGCAAGTATTGGGAGAGCTGTCGGGAGACATTCTGTAAGTCACTCATATTAGTATAGGCTATGGGAGTTACACAAATTGCCGGGAAGGGTACTATACATCCCAGTCCCAATAGGGCCCCCCATATGTCCACTTGTTCTTGAACCAAATCCACTCTCTGGTTGACTATCAGGATTCCTGCTTGCAGATGTGCATTGATCTGAGTCTGTGTTTGAAGGGCAGCAGCCGTTCCTTCTGCAAGGGTGTTCACAGCTTCCGCAGTGGGTATAGTTGCAGCAAGCGAGACTGCTGCTGCTGTGGCAGCTGCTGTAGATATAGCCAATGCTGTCACAACGGCAGCTGTGATACCAAAATCTTTCTTCTTAGGGATACACATAGCAAATTCTTCCACTGTATTCAAAAAGGCCCGAGCAGTTTTTGCTTTTAGTGGAGTTCCTTTGGCTTTCAGCAGGTCTTCTAAAGACCCTTCCAACCACACTTTAGATACTTCAGATCCCATTATGAACACACAGACAACAGACGCGGACGTTAAAGACTCACCGCTAAATCCCGGCTCTAAGGCAGCCCCGCTTCTTATTGCGGACTTGTACAAGTTAATCCCGGCTCTAAGGCCGCCCCGCTTCTTATTGCGGACTTGTACAAGTTAATCCCGGCTCTAAGGCCGCCCCGCTTCTTATTG
>NC_081558.1:137641438-137753502 GCF_022355385.1 Mustela nigripes | reverse complement strand
TGGACTCACTATATATAGCCCGGCTCTAAGGCCACCCCGCTTCTTATTGTGGACTCGCTAAATCCCGGCTCTAAGGCCGCCCCTTTTCTTATTGCGGACTTGTACAAGATTCCCACCACTTTGATCGTTGTCCCTTCCCCGCTTACCTGTGGTTTCGATAAGAAAATCCCGGCTCTATGGCCGCCCCGCTTCTTGTTGCGGTCTTGTACAAGTTTCCCACCACCTTTGTTGTGGTTTTACCCCGCTTACCTGCGGACTTCTCCCTTGCAAGGTTTTTCTATTTTTACTCCCCGCTTTACCGCAGAATTCCCACTTTTGAACGTGGCTAATGTCCCCGCTTACCTGCGGACCTTTACTCCCTGCTTTCCTGCGGATTACCTTGCAAGATTCCTTTATTTCGTTCCCGGGTTTCGGCACCATTTATCGCCCTCGCCCCGCAAGGACGACAAGAACCCTGGTTCAGATGCATCGATGCATCTTCTCTCTCTTTATTTCCGCAAGTCGACACACTTATATACGCTTACATGACCAATCAGGGAGCAGGGCACAGGAGGGAGCGAATCAGGCTGTGCACCTAAACGAACAACTTCGCTAGCAACCAATGCTGTTTACGTCCTCTTTGGGCGTTCTGCTTAGTCTCATGAGTCAATCCTAACCTGGCAACTAGCCAGGCACCATCTTTTAATGGCGGAGGCCGCCCTGGCCAGGGGCCTGCCTCCGACATTATCCTATTATCATCTTAATTTCCATTTTCTTTTCTTTCATTTTTTTAAAAGATTTTATTTATTTATTTATTTGACAGAGAAAGAGAGAGAGAGTTGGAAAGGGAACACAAGCAGCGGGGGGTGGGGGGGAGTAGTAGAGGGAGAAGCAGGCTTCTCGCAGAGCAGGGAGCCAGATGCGGGGCTCAATCCTATGACCAGGGGATCATGACTTGAGCTGAAGGCAGATGAGATACTCCACAACTGAGCCACGGAGACACCCCTAATTTCCATTTTCTTGGGGATTAAAAAGGTCAACTATCTTTTTATGTGTCTATTTGTCATTAGGGAATTCTGTTGTGTGAGATTCCTTTTTTTTTTTTCTTTTTTTGTTTTGCCTTTGCTATCAAGTCCCTTGCCTTTTAATATTGATGGGTAAGAGATCTGTAGATATTCTGGTTCGAATCCTTTGTTAGTTCTAGTTCTTGCAAATATCCCTATCTTAGTTTGTGATATGAGTTTTTACTTTCTTAATAATGTCTTTTGAGAAACAGATGTTCTTAACTGATCAGACTTTGCTTTAGTGGTTAAAACTATGTCTTGTTTTCAAGAGATTCTTCTCTACTCGGAGGTGATAAAATTTTCTCTTAAAAGTTTTAAAATTGGGTCATTTATTTTACACTCTCAATCCACCTATAAATTGATATTTCAGAATGGTATGGCAGAGGGGTTGAATTTTATGCTTTTTACATGGATAATCAATGATTCCATTTACTGAATAATCTGCCATGCACAGATATACATGTCCATATTTCAATGTTCTATAACCACTTTGGATTTTTAAGAAGTCCTGATATCTGAAATGAAGAAACTCATTGGTCTGTGAGAGTAATTTGGCTGTTCTTGGCCCTTTGATTTTCTACATGCTTTTTAAACTCAGTTTGTCAATTTTTAAGAAATAGTCTATTAGGATTTTTACTGAATTGCATTAAATCCATTCAGTCTCAACCCACTCCATTCTGACTTCAATGTCAATGTCCATTCTGACTTCAAGTCTCGAGGACTCCGCTGCAGTGATTTGCCAAAATCACAGAAACTTGTCATATTACCACATGGAGTGGATTTGTCTTCATCCTCACTTTACTTAACCCGGTAACAGTATTTAACACAAATAAGAACTCTCTCCTTTTTTTGAATCAACTTATGCTCTGGGCTTTGGAAACATTACACTGTCCTGATTTCCTTCCCAAATTAATGAACTCTTCTCAATTTTTATGGCTGGCTTTTTGCATTGACCAACATCTGAAAGCTGGAGTGTCATGGGGCCTGGTAGTCAATTCTCCCTTCTTACTTGTCTTCCAGTCTGATGGCTTTAAATTTTACTATGTGCTGATATAGAACTGACCTGAGCTTCAGACTCACGGATGCAATTGCATAACTGACATTTCCAATTAAACTCCAAATAGATATTGTAAACTAAATGCACATGAAAAAGGACTCCTAAATCTGATCCTATTCCAGTCAAAGTCAATACCTCCATCATCTACCCAGTTGCTTCACCCCAAAAAACAAGGATCCCAATTATTCTAGGTTCCTCTTGCCCTCATCCTCTGTATCTAATCCATCAGCAAATGTGTAAGTGCTACTTCCGGAATACATTTTGAAACCACCTACTTTATCATCCCATTCTAAGTCACCATCCTCTTTTGTTTTCACTACTACAAGAGCCCACTAATGAGTCTCTTTCTTTCTCTTCTTGTCTCCCCATAATTCACTCTTCGCCTAGCAATGAGAGTAACCTAATAGGGCAAAACACGTGCTGCCTTTGGTGAAAGTCTTCCAAAGTCTTCCTGTTGCACTAAAATAAAATCCAAACTCCTCACCGTGGCCTACAAAGCACTACAAAGCTGACTCCTGCCTTTCCCTTAGGTCCCTGCTGGCTGATTTCATTCCCATTGGCCTCCTTTAGCTTCCTCAAATACACAAAGCTCTTTCCCATGTCACTGAGGCCTTCAGCTCAGTGCACGGCTCTTACCACCTCATCTTTCTTCTATCTGCCTACATATCCTCATAGGAGCCTTCTCCGACCCTAAAAAATCAGGAATCATCTTATTTATATATTGGTTTACATGTTTATTCCTGACTAGAATTAAGTTCTTTGAGGCCTGAGGCCTTGTCTGTCTTGTTCATCCTTACATCTGTAGTACTTGGGACAATCCTTGGCATGTGGGAGATATTCAATAAATATTTACTGAATGGAGAAAACCTTCTCCCAGAGGGAGTGTGTGGTATGATAGGGAACAGGACAGACGACTGGGGCTTATAGAGCACTTAACTTTTTTTTTCTTCTTTCAACCACTAGGTTGAAAAAAAAAAAAAGGTAGGCAAATGGACTTGGTATAGAAAGGAACAGAGAAAAATGTAAACAACTGATTTATCGGGGTGTAAGTGTTAATGGTATTTCCTTCCTTCTATTATGGTTGCTATGCTATTTGTGTAATAAATCCAGATTTGAAGAGAAAATTAACTTCTTTGGGTTCATACGGTCTTATAATGAAATGGGCTGCAGTCAGCTTCTGAAACCAGTATATAACTATGATTTTTGGAAGAAGAAATGAAACCTATAGGAAGGTGTTCATCTGGATATGCTCTTTCACCTTGTCTGATGATCTAATTTCTGCCCCCCATACTGAACTCACACACTTGTTTTAAAATCCAAAATACTACCTAAATTAAGAACACAGTTCTTTAACTCATATGTTTCATGTCTAATCTATTTTGGAGAAGGACACGTTTAAACGACTGTCTTTTATCTCAGTTTTAACTATTATCTTAAGTTTTAGTTGGATATATAACTGAAAATGTACCATGGTTAACATAACATTCTGTCCAAAAATTAGAATATACTGGAACAGTCATAAATGATGATAAATACATACTTGTATATATTACTTACTTATTTAACAAATCCATACATAGTGCTTTCTGTGTGCCAGGCACTTTTCTAAGGTCTTTTAATAGGAAACCATTCGATCCCATTCTTATAAAAACTTTATGACATATGTACTATTATTATCCCCATTTTATATAGAAGGAAGATGATACACAGAGAGATTAAATAGCATTCCTAAGGCTTATAGAGCTCGTAGTCAATGCCAAAGCTTAGATTAAAATCCAGGCAGTTTCTTGCTACTGGATGTTCCCGTGATTGAAACTTGGTTATGGAAATGAAAATGTTTTCTTCATCCAATTGCAATAATTTCCACATGCTTGCCACATGCCTGTCCTTTTGAATAGTTGCTTGTTCTGAAACATCATGAGAGGAGCCAGTGCCAGGGATAGCTAGTGAAGTATCATTTAACACCATGGGTTCTGAAGGATATCATTAATACTCCCATAGTCAGAGCCACCGTTGACCATTTTGTAGCCTGTGCAGAAGACCATTCCCAGGCCATGACCCGTTGAGACTGGATATGATCGGCACATCTTAGAGTTGCTTGGGTTTAACTATCTGCAGTGACCTTGTGAGTGGCCTACAGACTTAATAGCTTTTTCAGAGAAAGACTTCCAACTGGGAGATCCTTCTCTCTACATTGCCCATTTTTAGTTTTCATCCATCAAAATTTATTGTTAAGAGAATGTATTAAAATGCCAGTCAGTGTCCTGGATACTTGTCATGTCTCTTCCATTTTGAGTTCACTAGAAAGAAAAAAATGCTTACATGTTTAAATATGTCTCCATATATGGTGTACTCTAGAGATAGTTTTTTTTTTTTTAACTCTGTGTGAAATGTTATGATTTTAAATGCCTTTCTGGGTACTTTCAGAGATGGCAACAAAGCTAAGCCAAGATTCTATGAAAGGCCACATTCGTTCCTTAGTTCATCTGCCTTTAGATAGTTTTGAGAACAACCTATGAGATTCTCAATTTAGTTGATTGGGAATTAGCAGGCTTGGTACTCCTGGTCCTCTGGGCTTAAGCTCAAAACGTAGATCATTCCTAGAATGATCAGAATGGGATAAGTCAGGGTACAGGGGACCTGTGGGGTCCTGTGGTCTGATTTTTCCCTAGATAAAGAGCCTGAGGCTCAGAGAGTTGATCACAGATCCTGTGCACACAGCTGGCTGGTTACAGGAGAATGACACTGGAATCTCAAATTCCAAAGTCCTACTTTTTTTTTTTCTGTTACATCTCTTTATATCCTGTACTCCTGTAGAAAACACAGACTCTACCTTGTGTGAATACCTTAAAACACCATGCCCCAACTTTGCTATTTGCCCTTGTCCATATTCAGTAGGACAATGAGTGGAGTCCTTTGAGCATTAAGTGTGATCTATACCATCTTTAGGAAGAAAAGTCCATTCCTAGCTCACAAATGCAGACTAGTGGTTTATTAGTCATGACTCAGGAGTTGGGGCTCCACCACTAATTATATGGGTTAATTAACTAGTCAATTAACTTTTATGGGCTTTTCCCAATTATGAAATAAGAGGTTTGGGTGGTGGTCTGCTGTGTATTCTCCAGCTCTTATATTCCATGTTTCTGTGAACTCTACTTGTGGGTCCCCATTATCTTGTCTTTAAGGTGCATTTGGAACATGTAACACTACTTTTAGGTCTTGATTAAATGAGTTCATGTGTTTTAGTAACCTCGTCAATTTTGCTACCTTATTTTTCCCATGTTGCTTTCAGTACTTCGGACCCTAACACTAATATTCTGTTCTTTTCTTCCAAATTACCACTAAATATACAGTGACCTGTCATTCTGCTCTGGCTAGTCTAGCCTCACTTTCTGATTTTGTTGGGAAAGGATTATTGCTAAAATGAGCAGAGAAGGAAATTTCCCAGATGGATTCTTCAGAGTCCCAGGGATCTGCCAAGAGTTGCTGTAGTTAGGACTTCATGACCGCTTTAGCCAGAGGTTGGTGTCTGGTCCACAGGGAACTCATGGGGTGCCTGGTTTGAGAGCTGAACCCTAAACAGATGCTTAGGACTAGACAGTTCCCAACAGACTCAAACAGACTCTCTTTCTTAGAGCCTTGGAATCAGAAGCAATGAGGTCATAGAAGGCATGAAGTGGAGGAACAGTTCATCAGAAAGGAAGGAAAATGAATGGAAATAGTAGCTGAGTCACAGTAATAGTGGGCTCACTGGAGCGGGAATAAATAAACAAGCCCGAGGCAATGACCAGATGACCTCCTGACCAGAGCTCTTGTATCCTTAGGGCATCAGAAGCTCTTGTGGCATGCCGTACCATATTCTAATTCTCTGTGAGAAAACGACCAGCTAAAAGCTACTTTTCATAGTTCCCAAAATTCGCCCACTGTCTTTCCAATAATTTCTATCTCCTGAAGAATCCTGGGTAGTCCTGTGTACCTGGCCATTTGAAGGAGCCTAAACAACATGGCGTCTTTGTCAGTTTCCACATGCTGCCTAGGGCCGTCATACAGTAAGTGCTCGGCAGGGTTGGTTGAATGCCCTGTTGAGATGTACAGAATGACTTTGGGAATGACTGCGTCCTTGTAGGCTGGTGAGAGAGTAGTTCTGGACAAGGTTCAAGGTGTATCCAAATCTCTCCGAAAACATGTGGGCTGAAGCATAGTGAAGCCTTGCGAGTAGGTGAAGCAAGAAGTGGTTTATGCAGCAAGATGACCAGGAAGGATCTCCCACCCAAAGTAATTTTCCCTCCGGTTTGCCCACACTGCCTGAACTTGATGCTGGGAGAGTAACTTCTCCAGTGGAAGTCACTCTGTCTGCAAGCGCCCACTTACAAAGTACTTCTGTTCAGAAAGAGGATTAACACACAAAGCTGGTATCAGTATTTCCCACCTCAGTGTGCATTCATTCAGAAACACCCCTCCTTGTAGTCTGTTGTCTTCAGGGGCTAAAGAAACGGGAGTTTTGATGGTCACAGGAAGTAGAAAGGGGACATTTTCAGAGCATGGAGCACTGCTGAAGGAAAGTATGGTGACTCTGTGGACAAAATAAATTCTGACTAGTCTTGGTAAGAGAAACAGTAGGTATGAAGCCAGATGTCAAATACCTCCAGGCCTCACTTTAGATGAACCCAATGACCACATATATTACAAATAGACAGTCTTCAAGGATGTATGTTGTAGGACAAAGATTGTAGGCTTTTGAATTAGAAGATCTGAGCTCTGAGTCTATTCTCTACAGCTTGTTTATGGTGCATATAACTTGCAGTTTCTGGGCCTCAGTTTCTCAATCTATAAAATGGGATATAATAATAATAATAATAATAATAACATAATTCTTCAGACGGAGGTGGCAAGGTTCAACAGAGAGGATGGAAGTCAAATGACTAAAAATTGCAGACTGCATCTATTGCTAAGTAGTTCACCAGTAGTAGCTGAAGGAGAGGGAATAACTTAAGAATGGCTTTAGCTGAGGGTAGACCCTTCCTGCTGCTAAGTCCCCACCCCAGTCCCCACTCAGGCTGGGCCTTAGAAGAAGTATGTGGATTGGCTTTTCTCCAGCCCCACACTGCTGCAGTAGTTACTTATCCCTTGGAAACATTTTTTTTCTCATCCTTTTCTCAGTAGCAACCACTTCCTTATTCCTTATTGATCTTGCTTTTCTGTAATTAGTTCTGAAATTGACCATAATAGTAGCCCATTAGATTATCACCTTGACCCCTTATTTTTCTTTTGTAAATGTCTTCTAACAGGTAAGTATGACAGTTATTAAGCTTTGGTTACACACTACAAAAAAACTTGAATCAAACTAGTTTAAGCAGTATAGGGAACTTAATGGTTTATGTTACTAAATGGTCCAGAGATAGATCTTCAGGCAAAGCTTGATCCAGCAGTAAAACATAACAGTTTTGTTTTTCCACCTTCTCTATCCTGCCTTCTGTGGTCTTTGCCTTTTTTAGGCAAATGGGTTAGTCCCCATTATGACCCTAAGGTGACTGCCAACTGTTTCAGTGGTCTTGTCCATCAGGAAAAAGTGACTAATGTTTTCCCAGCAAAAGCCTCAAGATTCACTTTGATTGGATAAACTTAGTTCATAGGCCTCTGCACGAAATCTCTGTGGCTAGGAGAGATAACCCGTTGAATAGCTTAACCTAAGTCACATCCTCTGTTCCTGGGGCTGAAGTAGCTTAAGTTCTTCCAGAGTGTCACAGATCCCAAAATAGTTTCTGGGCTGATAAGGAAGTGAACTGGGAAAAACAGATGTCGAGGAGGACACTAACCAAAGACCCCTGTAACAGGTTAGAAAAAGAGGCCGTCCTTTTATGAAAAGCTTCAGTGGCCATATACTGAACGTTTTTGTTTGTTTGTTTGTTTGTTTTTCATTTGAGAACTAGAGAACACGCTGTTTAACCAAATTTGATGTGTCCAGTATAATATGGATTTACTTTCATTAATAGGCATGAAAAACAATCATTAACCTTTTAATTTTATGAGTTTATAAAGCACTGACTTCCAGCCTTCAGAGTTCTCATGAGGGAAGCTTTCCGCTGATGCATTTTGGCCATTTTCAACATGCTCTAAATTGAAACAGAGAATGTTATTTTTTTTTTCCCCTCCTAGTGTAAAATCGAATAAGCTGCAGCACCCTGCAGGAAGTCAGTCTAGCCACAGCAAATCTGTACTTGTTTTTGTGAGAGAGGATGGGAAGAATGAATATTTGCCCTGTGGCATCAATTTCCTGTTTAATGTTCTCCAAAAGGCATTTGGAAAATGCCCAGGAACACAGATGTACATAAATACCATACATAACTGGTTTTCGTGAGTAGAAAAAGAGTCTGTAAAATCAGGACAAAGCTGGCTTCCCCTCACCTGCTGGCAGTTGGTGAATCGCTCTACCTTTAACTTGGTGATTTGGAGAATGGATTGTTCCAGAGTGTGACACTGGAAGGAGAAGTTGTGTAGAAATGGCATGGCGCTCTGCTTCTTAGCTCAAGTTCTTACTCATTCAGGGTTACTTGCATCCCAAAGTTTGCTGGTGCCTGCTGGAGGTTGTCTGCAGGTCGCCTGTGAGGAGAATATACATACCAGCATGGGTTTCTAAATGAATGAGCAAACAAACAAAAAATAACCCCCCAAAACAGAAACCCATCTGTAGGTTTGCAGACAGAAATTTGTTTTCAAACCACAGAAAAACATGCACATACCACATAGCATCTCTCAAGGTGTGGGCAGACATGTTCTCATTTCTGTAGATCGCATTACCCCAGACCACTCGCACACCAATTTTGGACATCTTCTCTAAAAGGTCATGGCGTGGTTGGAGAACCAAACTCTTTTATTTTTTTTTCAGCAACTAACCTCTAAGGGCTACTACATGAATTAAGAACTTGACATAGAAAAGAAGATTCAGGCTCAAGAATCCATTCTCTTCTCTTCTGAGCCACTTCCCTACATAACTCAAGAAAAGAAATAATAGTTACGACCTGTAACACCTACTAAGGTGCTTAAGAAGGAATGTGCAAGAAAGGCCTTGATATGTCTCAGAGCTAATCTTCATAACACCCCACAATTTGTCCATATCTCCCTATCTTATGGATGAAGAAACTGAACTTAGAGAAGATAAATATAGCCCAAAGCCACCCCAGAAGCTGTTGGAGGCAACAATTGAACTCATATCTGGCCCGTCCATGCTCTTTTTTTCAAACTTAGAAATTATTAATTTAGGATGCGTGATAGGCTTTGGAAGAGTCACAAGAGCCTAGAACAGAATGCAGGTATGTAAATATGTTCCTGTATACTTTCTTTTCTCCCCTGGGGAGAGGGTCTAAAACTTTGATCAGAGTTATTAACTGTATTTCTAGAGGCTGGCACAGTCTGGAATATAGTAGAAAAATAATAAATACTGGTTCAATGAACAATATGGGTCCATGACACAGAAGAGGATCAGTACCACTGATTTTATTACATGCCTCTGTATCACTCTAGCTTATCCTAATATCTGTCCTAACATCAATGGATTTGAACTTCCAGTACAGCTGGATTTGTTTGGGGGACATAAATGCCTTTTTTAAAAAAAGTTAAAAATACGTAATTTAGTTGAGATTTCATTGGAAACTATTTGGTAGTTCTATAAAAATATTAAAAATTTTTCAATGGTATTGGCCAAGGAGATTAAAAATTTTTTTTTTATTTTATTTTAAGATTTTATTTATTTATTTATTTTGACACAGAGAGAGACATAGAGAGAGCATAAGCAGGGGCAGTGGGAGAGGTAGAAGCAGACTTCCCCCTGGAGAGTCCTATGTGGAGCTTGATCCCCAGACCCTGGGGTCATGACCTGAGCTGAAGGCAGACACTTAACAACTGAGCTACTCAGGTGCCCCAAGATATGCTTTTTCTTAAGTAGAGCACAGTAACGCAAAGGACTGGAAACTAGACCACTAAAGAACAGAAATACAACGTGAGCTACAAATGCAAGTCACACATTTTAATTTTAGTCTTCCAAATAGCCACATTAGAAAAGAATTTTTTTGGAAAAGTAGGTAAAATTCATTTTAATCATATATTTTCTTTATCTCAGTATGTTCCAAACAGTCTCATTTCGACCTGCAAGACATATTGGAAGTTGTTAATGAGATATTTTACATTCTTTTTTCCACCCTGGGTCTTGGAAATTGAGTGTGTAATTTCACACTTCTTTCGGACTGGCTTTATTGCTTCTGCTCAGGGCCCATGCTGGCTCCTTGCGGTTCTGTGGGGTGATGCACATGGAGACTCTGGTGTGTGAAAGGGGGCGACATGGTAAAACCTGGAGGAGAGTGAGAAGAGAGTACGGCAGGCTTGGGCATGTGGGGAGACACCTTAATAATCCAAGACCCAGTGACGGTGAGTTAGGCCGCCAGCTCACATCGCCACAATTGCAGCTTTGCAGGTTATTATTAAGAAAGGCTCTAGAAATAGTGGAAAAGTCAGCATTTAAGCAGCACTTCTCCCATACCCGCAGTCACCTTCTTTTCTTGGTAATCGACATGCAAACCTAGGGCACACGTTCAGTGGAAGATGTGATGCAGAATGACTAAAGTTACGCCCAGTAATTATAATAATTTTGTTCTTTTAACCACACCTAGAGCAAAGGATCTGGGTTTTATAGCGTGAGGCTTAGGCAGTTTCTGGCCCCCCTGGGGGAGAAAAGCAGAGCAGAGGTCCTGGATTTGCATTCCTCCCTTGACAGATACAGGAAGGAGGCTGCCCAGTGCCTAAGGTCATAGGCAGCAAGAACAGACAAAGCCATAAAAGAGCCCAGGAAACTCTGCACCCAGTCCCGGCTTCCTGCGGTCCCTTCTGTGCTTCCTGAGGCCATACCAAAACTTTTCCCCAGGGTGTTGTTCTGCCTTCCTCTCTGGCCTGCCTCCTCCACATCCTGAGATTGAACACACTTAAAACACCTTCTGCTGCTTGGCGGAGTGGTGTTGTGATCTGCAAACATGGCTAGAAATATCTCATTGATGTAAAGGATCTTACAAAATTACATTTCTTCTAAATTTTTTAGTTATTCAAAATGACAAGTGTATGACTGTCATTCTCCATAAGATACTGCTAATTTGGGAGCTCACGGTTTAGTTAGCACGGGCGCCACGCCTAGATTGCCAAGAATTGAGGATTTACCTGAATCTGTATAGCATGGTTTTCTTCTATCCCTGGGTCTTCAGTTAAACGTATTTTCTTTAGGCAAATGGTAGAGGCTGTTTTAAATTTAAAAGGAAAAAAGAATTCAGCAGTATACGTGAAGGCATATGCCACTGGAAGATGGAGATACTTTTATTTGGGAACTTCAGTAGCAACTAATAAACTCTAAAACACTGACCAAATAAGTTCAGATTGTCAGAATAGAATAAAATTCCTCCTGGGTGAGGTGCCCACGTGGTTGGATAAACTCTTTCCACCACCATGTTATCCCCCCTGCTATTACAACCACCAGCAATATGCGCCTTCCATTAACCCTCAGGTTGTCTAGGAAAGGAGAAAGGACCCAGGGAAACAATGTTTTATAGGGATTTTCCCCTGAACTCAGGGCCCTGTTCTCCCACAGTTACTGGGTCATGGGATGGTATAAACTGGAAAGTGCAGCATTTGTAAACCCTTCTCCAATCCCAACAATTTCTCGCTCCTCTATAATGATGTCAAGTTATTTGCTGAGGTAGACATAGACATCGACTGACCTAATAGAAGCGTCGAAGAAAGCAATTAACTAGGTGGGTGAAAATACAAGTCAGAGATGGCTGTGACTGAGCACCCTTGGGGAGTAATGAGACAGGAATTCCTAGGACTTAATTCATAAAGGAGAGCCTTAGAGTGTGGAGGAGTGCGTGGGTAGGCGATGACTCATGTTCCTGCACAGGGTGCAGCCTCAAAATAGTGATGCCGATCCTACAAAGTGTGTATGAAAACCAGTCTCAGAACTGCAGTCACTACTCATGGGTGATTGTTGACTCCACTTTCGAAGATTAATTTCTAAGATTGCTTTTGTAAAAGAAGAGTGCTCTGTGCAGTCATTTTATGAGCAGAAATAGGAGGTTGGCTCCTCGACATGTGTGGTCTAGAGCAAGATTCTTAATTGCCTGAGCCTCTGTGGTTTTCTCTGCAAAATGGGGGTAATGCCGTGTAAATTAGAAAATACATAATTCATTACATAGGGGATCTTTGACACACACAGTAGGAGAGACAATAATGTAGAATTTGTTTACTAAGAGAATGCTTGCCTTATCTCTATTAATCTCCCCTTCGTCCCCAGGAAATAGATATTATTTTCACCCCCATTTTATAAATGAGGAAACTGAGGTTTAGCAAGGTTAAGATCACACAGCTTTCATAGAGACCTCTAATTTATTTCTCACTGTTGTGCACAACTAGATTTCTTTAATATGTAAACTGTGTTATTTACAATGGTTTAGACCCCAATGAAAGATGAAAATCATTCAAACCTAAGATACAAATACATAGAGAAAATTCACTAATCTGGAAAACTGGGCCATTTCAAAGGATATGTGGGCTTTATCACTTTCAAGTACATACAGTAACCAGAAAAAAATGACTAGTAAGTACTGTCAGTTCAGGCCCAGATTCAGTAAACAGATAAAAATGATTAATATATCTAAGAAGTTCTGATCTTGCCTACACTTTGAATAGAGTGTTTTTTTTTTTTAAAGATTTTATTTATTTTTTTGACAGACAGAAATCACAAGTAGGCAGAGAAGCAGGCAGAGAGAGAGGGAGGAAGCAGGCTTCCTGCTGAGCAGAGAGCCTGATGTGGAGCTCTATCCCAGGACCCTGGGATCATGACCTGAGCGGAAGGCAGAGGCTTAACCCACTGAGCCACCCAGGTGCCCCCTTGAATAGAGTGTATTATAAATAAATCTCGGGTTGCCTGGGTGGCTCAGTTGGTTGAGCCGCTGCCTTTGGCTCAGGTCATGTTCCCAGGGTCCAGGGATTGAGTCCTGCATCAAGGAGCCTGTTTCTCTCTCTGCCTCTGGCTGCTTGTATGCTCCCTCTCTCTCTCTGACAAATACATAAATAAAATATATATTTTTTTAAAAATGAAAGCAATCTCGAGTGTTGAAAACAAATTATTTTCTTTGGTAAGTAACCTTTCAAATATTATTTATACTCTTCATTTACTAAGGAAGACAGTTTTTCTCACAGAGAGTACAAAAGTACACTTTCAGCTCAGTTACTGCATGCATTATAAGAAACTTAGAGATTATAGCTGTCTAAAGTAAATGTTAAATTATTTTAATCAGGTTAATGTATTTTCCCTTTAATTCTTTAGAATATAATGTTCCAAACAAATGTAAATTTTGAAATGTTTTTCAAGTATTACAGTAATCCAAACTTCATACAAATATTTATTCTAGTATTAATATGAATGGGATAATATCAGCTGTGTCCTCTGTTAAAATAGACAGTTTTTGAGGAATGTGATCTTTCCTCACATGAAATATTTATGTCATTTATGAGTACTCTTTAGGGTAGAAGATGGACAAATGAAGAAGAAAGTGTTCAGATTGTACTCTTTGACAATAGTTTACCGGATCTGCCCTGGGTTATAGACCTGGGACTTCCATTCATTTTGCTATACCAGGCAGGGCACAACCTGGGTGTGGCAGCTTAGCTATTGGTGTTAACCCGTGGAAAATATTTCAGCGTGATGCATTCCCCTTGAAAGTTAATAAAATGTTGCAAAAAGAATAATGGGATTTATTAAATATGGTAGTCTTGAACCATGCCAAATGGTCTTTTGTTTTGTGGGAATATAGCAAATGTAGTTATTGGTATTGTAATAAATAAGGGTCTCCACAAGTTCCAGCTGTTGAACATATGATCATTACTTAGGAGTACAAATAACAATATTTTTCCATCTCCAGAGTACATTCTGCTCTTGATATGCCTGCATAACTACCATGAACCATTAGTGGGAGTTACACACAGAGGGAAGAGACTGAGGAACTACATCTCTTTTCTGCTGCCCAAACGAAACTTCATCTGGTTGTTATCTGTCCAGAGTTAAATTTTCTATATCACATAAACTCTGTCACTATTTGAATTCCACTTTCATGGGAGTCTTTCCTTATAAAAGCCAACTGAACAGTACATTTTTAATTGGGTGGAATCTGGTTTTGCCACATATTTGTGTGTAACTAAATTAATGTTCAACAAATGACTTTTAAACAATGCCTACACTGTTACCTGCAAAGGCAGAAGAAAAGCACCAGACTCCGCCCTTCCAGAAATTAAATCTGGCTAGAGAGAGAAGACACATTTATCCAGAATCATGAATATATAGAGTTAGAAGGGTTCCAGAAAGGATATAGTCTTGGGTTATATATTCAAATTCTAAGAGAGAACTAACATAAACAAGTGAAGTGTGCAGGCTACTTCACCATGGCACATCAAAGGGTCCCCACTCCATGTTAAAGACAATTATTGGGGCGCCTGGGTGACTCAGTTGGTTGAGTGTCTAAATCTTGGTTTCAGCTCAGGTGGTGATCTCATGGGTTGTGAGATGGAGCCCAGCATTGGGCTATACACTCAGCCAGAAGTTGAAGATTCTCTCCCTCTGTCCCTCACCCCACTTACACGCACTCATGTTCTCTCTCTCAAATATATAAATAAATCTTAAAGATAAAGACAATTGCTTTCTTTCTCAGTGGATTTTTAAAAAATATTTTTACCTATTTGAGAGAGAGAGAGCATGTGACCATGAGCGGGGGGTGGAGGGGCAGAGGAAGAGAGAGAAGCAGACTCCCTGCTGAGCAGGGAGCCCCATGTGGGACTCAATCCTAGGACCCTGGGCTCATGAGCTGAGCTGAAGGCAGACGCTTTAGCCACTGAGCCACCCAGGCATCCTTTCTCAGTGGATTTGTCACCATGCACAAATGTAGGTCTCGGGCCACCTGGGTGGCTCAGTCTTGAGTGGCTGCCTTCGGCTCAGGTCATGGTCCTGGGGTCCTGGGATCTAGTCCCCCATCGGGCTTCCTGCTCAGTGAGGAGCCTGCTTCTTCCTCTCCCTTTGGGCCTCCCTTGCTTGTGCTCTCTCTCATGCTCTTTCTCTCTTTATTTCTCTCTCTTTATTTCTTTATTTCTCTCTCTTTATTTCTTTCTCTCTTTATTTCTCTTTATTAAATCTTTAAGATTTAATAAAATCTTAAAAATAAGAAGAAAGAAAGAAATGTAGGTCTCTTGTTGCCTATTCTATTGATCTCCCCACCCCCCCCGGAGGAGGTAGAATTTCAAGCTTTCCAAAAATTTCCCAATTTTTAAACATGCTAACTAATTTGAGTTTCACTAAGGCCAAATGAAACACATCTGTGAACCTTATTCAACCCGAGGGCTGGCATTTTGCAACCTATGGTCTAGACTAACGGTTCCATAATGTGCAGATGTGGGAAATGGCCCCTCTGCAGTCTGGAATTATTCTCCAGGATTCTGAGTCCAAAGCTTTTGTCACTTAACTACACCTCTGTCAACAAGAAAACAATTAGATGGCTCAGAAAGAAAAAAAAAATGTTAGTTATAAAGCAGTATGTTGAAGTTTTTTTTTGTTTTTTGTTTTTTGTTTTTTTTAAAGCACAAGATAGATAACCATGAAAATGATGAGGTAAATCTTAGGGGAGAAGAAGTAAAAGAGTGCTCATAGTAGAAAGAATTCAAGGTTTTACAAGTGGCATTTGAGCTAGATTTTGAAGGAAATGACTAATATGAATTCATAAAAGATAACAGTAAGGGGAATTAGGTAGAGGAGAATAGAATGAAGAAAACATATAACCAATAATTCACAAATGCATATGTAAGACAGTGTAGAGAATGGCTTGGCTTAAACAGGGAGTAAGAATTATGACCCTGTAATTCACTCAGCAAATATTTCCTAGGCTCTGTGTGCCAGGAAGTATTCTAGGCCCTGTAGATAAAGCAGTGGACAAGAGAGCCAATCTGGTTTCTTGTGACCTCTTTTTTCCCCCAGTACCATGGTAAAAAACAAGTAGAAAAAAATATAAAGTACTATGAATAAAATACAGCTAAAAGAAAGATGTGACAGGTACATCTGTGAATGCACATTAGACAGGATAGTCAGGGAAGACCTCTCTGAGGAGAAAGCATTTGCACTGAATCCCAAATGATGAGAAGAAGCCATCATGTAATGGTCTGGGCTAAGAACTTTCAAGACAGAGAAGAAAGCTAGTGCTGTGGGCCTTGGGTGTGAAAGAACAGAAAGAAATGTAAGCTGTAGCAAGGATGATTAGAAACATGGTTGGAAAGATTGGCAGACACGTATTAGCCTTTGGTAAGGAGTCTGGAGTGAAATGAGGTTTTCCACAGGGAAGCGGCATAATTTGACTATATAGAGACCACTTCTGATAAGAAAGTGGCATAATTTCATGAGAAAAGGAGGTAGATAATGGAAGTTCCTGAATGGAAGCTGATGAAATACAGCTAATCTTGTGGGAATGCTGTAGATTTCAGTGGGCAGAAAGACAGTGACAAAGTTGGTGTATGAGAGTCTATTCTGTCTGCTGAGTATAGATGGGTTGAGATCAGGAGCTCTGGATAAAGGCTATTGTACAAGTCCAGGTATAAGGGAGGATTAGGATTCAGTCAAGAATGACAGAAATGAGGGGAGGAAAATGAGTATCATGGACACTAAACAGAATGAACTGTTGTAAGTCAAAACAAACAGGAGAGGAAAATTGTTGTGAGGATCTCTTAAGTTTCAGAGTTAGAAGCCATTTTGGAAGCAGTCTTGATAATTAAGATAGGAGGAATTTATCAAGATAGTAACTCTTACTGGATCATAAGATATATATTATAAGAAATTAGAAATACAAAATTAGAGAGGCCTTGGAAGTGAGAGTTGAGGGCAGGAGAGAGGTTTGGAACTACTCTTTCTATCAGTAGAGATTGAGGAGAACAGAGAGAACTTTCCTAGAAAGAAATGTCAAGAAGAGAATCAGGTCAAAAAACTAAATCCTGATTATATCCACAGCAAGGTTGAAAGTACAGGGTAACTTGGTGTTTGCTCTGTTTTGTTCTTTTACTTTATTTTTTAAAGATGTATTTATTTATGTTAGAGAGAGAGCATACACACACACACACACACACACACACACGAACTCACACACATAAGCAGGGGGAGGGGTAAAGGTAGAGGGGGAGAATCTCAAGCAGACTTCCACTGAGCATGGAGTCCAGGGGTGGGGTGGGGGGAACTGGCTCCATTTCAAGACCTTGAGATCATGACCTGAGCCAAAATCAAGAGCCAGCTGCTTATCTGACTGAGTCACCTAGGTACCCCTGCTCTGTTCTGCTTTTTAAGTTGATCTGTTAATCAGGGGGAAAAAAACATAGACCCTTGGTCAACTCAAGTTTAGAAAAAATACTTGTAAGAAGCAGGAAGTTATTCTATATCAATGTAATAAATATTGATATATTTTACTATAAGAAAGTTGTTTATTGAAGCAAAATTTAAAGAAACATAAAATTTGACTTACTTGGAAGGCTTTTTTTTTTTTTAAAAAGATTTTATTAATTTATTTGCAAGGGAGAGAGTGAAAGAGAGTTTGAGAGGGGAGAGTGTCAGGGAGAGAAGCAGACTCCCCACTGAACAGGGATCCTGATGCAGGACTTGATTCCAGGAGTCCATGACCCAAGCTGAAGGCAGTTGCCTAACCAAATGAGCCACCCAGGTGCCCCCGCTTGGAAGGCTTTTTTAAAAATTAATTTTTAATTTTTTTAAATAAACATATAATATATTTTTATCCCCAGGGGTACAGGTCTGTGAATCGCCAGGTGTACACACTTCACAGCACTCACCATAGCACATACCCTCCCCAATGTCCATAACCCCACCCCCCCTTCTCCTCAACCCCCTCCCCCCAGCAACCCTCAGTTTGTTTTGTGAGATTAAGAGTCACTTATGGTTTGTATCCCTCCCAATCCCATCTTGTTTCATTTATTCTTCTCCTACCCCCTTAACCCCCCATGTTGCATCTCCACTTCTTGTATCAGGGAGATCATATGATAGTTGTCTTTCTCCACTTGACTTATTTCGCTAAGCATGATACCCTCTAGTTCCATCCATGTCGTCGCAAATGGCAAGATTTCATTTCTTTTGATGGCTGCATAGTATTCCATTGTGTATATATGCCACATCTTCTTTACCCATTCATCTGTTGATGGACATCTAGGTTCTTTCCATAGTTTGGCTATTGTAGACATTGCTGCTACAAACATTTGGGTGCACACGCCCCTTCATTTGTATTTTTAGGGTAAATACCCAGTAGTGCAATTGCTGGGTCATAGGGTAGTTCTATTTTCAACATTTTGAGGAACCTCCAAGTTGTTTTCCAGAGTGGTTGCACCAGCTTGCATTCCCACCAACAGTGTAGGAGGGTTCCCCTTTCTCCCAAAACCATAAGATACCTAGGAATAAACCTACCCAAAGAGGCAAAGAATCTATACTCAGAAAACTATAAAGTACTCATGAAAGAAATTGAGGAAAACACAAAGAAATGGAAAAATGTTCCATGCTCCTGGATTGGAAGAATAAATATTGTGAAAATGTCTATGTTACCTAAAGCAATCTACACATTTAATGCAATTCCTATCAAAGTACCATCCATCTGTTTCAAGGAAAGGGAACAAATAAGCTTGGAAGGCTTTTAATTTTTACTTACTATTGATGATTACTTAATATTTGAATATAAACCTGAGTGTTTTCCTAGAATCTGCAACCTCTCTATGTAGTCTAGAAAGTCTGATTATCTTGAACTTGCAACCTCTGAGTCTCAAAACAAAGCAGAGCAAAATTTCAGGCAGTCTTTTAAACCAACCCTTTCCTCTTTATGTAGCAAAGCCTTAATTTTATCTTTCAACAAAAATTGTAAAAAACTTTTCATAGTCCCAAATATTTATCAGTACCTGTACACAAGAATGAAGACATGGTCTCTGCTCTCATGAAGCTTACAATTTCATCAACAACAACAAAAAAGAATTTGGTAATACCTCCAATAGTAGAGGAATGACTATTTTAGCTGAGCACCAGGTGGGGGTTAGAGAATAAGCATTTGATTGTTTTGTGGGAGACCCTCCGCCAGTGTCAATTCCTTTTTAAAAAGAAGAATCAAGTTGTGTGTAGATGAAAAGATCAGGGATCAACTTTGTTATTCAAAATGCCAAACTAAACCTTCCTCAAGGAAATTCTGAGAAAGCTAGGCCATTTAGGAAAAATCAAAAGGGTTTCTTTCAATTATTTTAAAAGGACATCCAAAATTTTTCATTGTTTTGATTTTGAGGAAAATCCCTTGCTTTTGTAAACATTAACATGTACATCAATGCTTATCATGAAAATTCAAATAATGCACACAGTACAAATATGAACATGAAAAAGAGTCACACTTTCCACCAGTTCATAATAATATTATCACTACTAAGAGTTGAAAACAATGTCTGGACGCTTTCTCTGCATATAGACACAGAAGGATAGATAGAAGGGTAAAAAAGGAGGAGGGAAATAGAGAAATACTTTCATAAAAGTCAAATTCTGTGTTGCTATTTGTAATAAAATACATTACATTTAACTGTATCTGAATTTCAATAGAAAAGGAAAAAGGCAAAAGTAGAAGGGGAAAAAGATGGATTAAAGTGTCAGAAAACACCTGAAGCGTTGGACTTTGGTCTCTAGCGTCATGCTACTGTATACTAGGAATACTAATCTTTGTGATTTAGTAGATGCTTATCAGCTTTATTTATGTTACATTAAGATAAACGTTTAACGCTTCATTTGATGTGTTACTCTTATTAACCTTCCATGTTTAATCCAATTCACTTAAAATAGATGTGATAGCTTTCTATCATGAGGATGCATTTTCCATTGATATATATGCTAAAAGCTAACAAAGATAGTAATGCAGGATAGGTAGTCCTCTGCATGGCTCTGATACACATGGATATCAGTTACTACATTGTAGTTAAGTAATGCAAGTGTGCCAATAACACAGTTCAAATTGTAGTTACAATGCTCTGTGGGATCTTTCCTGTATTTGCCCAAAGTATAAACGTTGCTCCTAGCCCTTCAGCACACAGATGACTATGTAAATAACAGATGTGAATCACGATCCATGACCAATCACTTCCTTGAAAGTCTGTAGGGTCCCCTCGCATCTGTTATTCAGTTCACCCAAAGATAGCAAAGTGTGCTATTGTCTCCTTGTTGCCCAGGGATAAACCTCTGTGACATTTTATAGGAAGAGTTCATCAAAGGAGTGTATTGACCAACCAAGAGGGAAGTGTAGCAGAGAAATGATAAGAGACACGTGGGAAGTAGAATCTGAGTGCAATGTAATGGAATTCTTGAGGACACTGCTGGTCAGTGCAGTGTGAGCCCCTCCAGATGGGCAGCCAGGCCCTCAGCAAAGCCAACTTCCTGATGTCAGTGGGGAAACCCACCATGATGAAAAGGATGACGATGTTCCAGGGGAAGTGAATTCAGGAAAATACTCCACATTAAATAAAATCTTGGAGGTATTTCGTGACACTGAATGTGCAAAGGATAAAGTGTTGGAAACTGACCCAGATTTAGGAAGGAATGTGACAATTTTTCCCAGGCAGTGGGAAGATGTGTAAAAAGTTATACGATGAGAGGAAAGCAAGTACTGTTCAAACTCTTCTTGATGCTTTTTCACAAGGAAGTGAGACAATTTCATTCATTTTTTTTTAAAGGTTTCATTTATTTATTTGACAGACAGAGATCACAAGTAGGCAGAGAGGCAGGCAGAGAGAGAGGGGGAAGCAGGCTCCCTGCTGAACAGAGAGCCAATGTGGAGCTCAATCCCAGGACCCTGAGATCATGACCTGAGCAGAAGGCAGAGGCTTAACCCACTGAGCCACCCAGGTGCCCCATTTTCATTCATTTTTATTGTTTTAAATTCTAGTTTACTGAATGTCAGTTTTTACTTTTTTTTTTTTCTTCATTTCCCAATACATGGATAACTGACCTTCAGAGAGTTTTTAATGTTTTCACAAAAGTTTTTGAAGATCTTGGAATAATCGTAATTTTCCCTACTGATTATTAAGATTACTTTGCATGGCTTCAGCTTACATAGGTCATTTTTATGTTCCCACACTGCCATGCAAAGTGAGGGCTGCCTGTACTTATTATGTCATGCAGATTAGCACTTATGTATATTTTGTGTACTTGACTCCAACTGGATTTTTAAGTTGCTTAATTACAGAAATCAGGCAAAGCAATCCTTTACTTCTGCATTGCCTACTCTGTCTAGAATAGCTTTGGGGGCGTCTGGCGGCTCAGTGGGTTAAAGCCTCTGCCTTTGGCTCAGATGATGATCCCGGGGTCCTGGGATTGAGCCCCGATTCGGGCTCTCTGCTCAGCAGGGAGCCTGCTTCCCTTCCTCTCTCTCTGCCTGCCTCTGCCTACTTGTGATCTCTGTCTGTCAAATAAATAAATAAAATCTTTAAAAAAAAAAAAGAATAGCTTTGGATGTCTGGTAAACATTTGACTAATACTTACTGGTTCACTACTTATATAGAATGATAATGTTTTTATAAAGTGCCAAGTCATAATAATAAATGTTATTCCTTTCATTGGAATGTAAGCTTTCCCCATTTTACTTTCCATTACTGGGGCAACAAAGTATGACTCCCAAGTTGATTCCTACTGTCTTCAGGTTGCATTGTTCCTTTGGATGATGATGCAAATGGTGGCCTGCAGATTTGTTTTGTGCATAACCTGTACAATCATACAGGCAGCCCTGATCCCACTCCTCATGCCTAAAACAATGCCTCCCACACCAAAGGCACATGATAAATATTTATTGAATTACTGTAATTCATAGTAATTACTAGGACCATGCACTGTATATTATTTTGTACCAGATATTTTACATACATTATCTCATTTTATCTTTACAGCAATCCTGTGGCCCCATTTTATAGGTGACAAAAGCTTGGCTTGATGATTTAATGACTCAGCCAGCAACGGCAGGCTAGAGCCAGAATCAGAATCCAGGGTTACTTGACCCTCATGTACCTTGGTCACCACAATGATAATAAACTGACATCAGTGATACCAAGTGATGTGCAAATGGATTAGAGACAAAAATCTGATGCAATTTAAAAAATCTCTTCAAATTCATTTTCTGTCTATCACAGGCCTATTTTGACAAGCAGAGTACTTCCCATCAAATGTATTTTTGTATTACTTTACATTTATAATTTCCCTCATGATATTTTTTCTTTAAACACCAATTTTTAGAAAAAGAATTGCCCAAAAAGCATTTTCCATAATATTAGCTTAAAGTAGAAATGGCCCAAAGTCATATTATTATTTAAAACAATCTAAATTTATAAGCCACTTTATGAAGCTCTCTTGGTCTATAAACGAATGCGTGTGTGTGTGTGTGTGTGTGTGTGTGTGTGTGTAAAATACCTCTTGCATTTTAAGAAGTTTATGTTTTAAAAATCATTTGGCTTTCTGTTTTGGCATTTCCCTACACTGACGCTTTATTGGTACTTCTTGGCTAATAAACTCTTGATTGCAGGGGGATACCATCACTGTTGCACGGCACACACCAGACCCCCCACAGCAGACTTTTCATGGGAAAGGTCACGTAGCACATGAAACCTGAAGAGGTCATCATGGCCGTCAGAGTCTACGTGCCTGTGTCACTGGGCAAACCCACTATTGTTAGAAGGCTGTTATTGCTGTCACCTTGGCAAAGGCCTCCACGTCACACTTGTTTTCTTTCTCTTTGTATATGATAAAATACTCTGTTGACTACCCTTCTCCTCAGTGAATAGATGTATGCATGTTGTTTGGTGTGAAGAGTTAGTTTGAATCCACGGCTGAGCAGAAGAGGGCTTATGATCTAATGACTCTCTGCCCCAGTTTTTCCCTGCGTCTCCGTCTCTCTTGCTTTCTCTCTCTGAACCCCACACCCCTACCCATTTTCTCTCTCCAGGCTTCTGTGTTAAGACTGCTTTTTGAAAACCAGGCGTTTAGGATTCGATATCTGCTCTACATTTAGACTTCTTGCTGTGGACTATTCACTAGTCCATTTCCTGGTAGTTCATTTTCCCTTTCTTCAAATCTTCACACTTTTCTTCCTTTCTCTTGAAACTAGGAGACCTGTTACCTTTAATCGTGTTTAATAAGTATTCAGTCAAGGTGGTGGCTTGGCCTGTGTGTGGGACCTGAAACGAATAATGCTGTCAATGGTGGGCAGTTAGTGAGGCTCTTCTGTTAACATTCTCTCTCAGATACCTCGTTCTCCTTGGGGCTTAAACTACATCACCTCTCTGCAGATTTAGTAGCTTAACAGATGTTTATTGAGCACCAGCTATGTGCCGGGCCTGGACATATTGTATGAATAGGGCAAGTGCTCCTTTTACCTTCACTGAGCTTACATTTTAGTGCAGAGGACATTAAACAAAACAGTAAGTATGCAAAATACATTTCGATAAGGAAGTGCGACTGTAGGGAAGGAAAGTTTTTTCTCTAACTCTCTTATTTCTGTAGCTAGGGTTGCAAATTCAGCTGACAAGTGACATTAAGCAGGACAAAATCATACACATTTTATTTGATGTTAGTATTCTTACTTGGCATAGGGGACACCACAGGAAAGAGGTGAAAACAGACTTGGGGGCTTTTATGCTATTTCAACAAATGGTGAGAAATTGTGAAGAAGTAACTGGATAAAGGGAAGAGGTTTGGACCTCTGGGGGTGGTAAATTGTGGGAAAGTGACTAGGAAATATATGAGGGAAACAAATGGAAGCTAAGGATTACTTTAATAAGATTTGTTGGTTTGTGGGCTCATCTTGGCATCAACTCCCCAGCTCCAGTGATAAAAATTTTCTATTCTTTCTGGTACCAGCAGGGCATCTTTCTCAAAGGAAATTTATGCCCTGCTTTTTTAGAGTGGGGGAAGGGAAGAGAGCCCTTCCTGTATCTGCTGTTTTTCAATTGCCTTCAGCTCAAAATAATCAGTATGCCAAAGTAGCAACTTTGGGAATGCATGTTCTGATCCCTTCACTAGGAAGATTAGGTGGGGTGGGCATTCGTTTAAAAAAAGCGGCTTGGGGGAATGCCTGGGTGGCATAGTCAGTTGACCATACAACTCCTGGTTTCAGCTCACGTTGTGATCTCAGGGTTGTGAGATTTGAGTCTCACATTGGGCTCCGTGCTAAGTGTGGAGTCTGCTTGAGATTCTCTCTCCCTCTACCCCTTCCTCCTCAAATAAATAAATCTCGAAAAAAAAAATGATTAGGGAAAAGTTTTCTTAGGAAATGTATTTGTTCAGAGGACTGACAGATGATATCTTGGATTGTCAGTTCAAGATCCCAAGAAAGAAGCTGGGGGTGGAGGGAATAGCATTTCTACCCTAATGCAGCAATGAGCAGCCTCTCCTGTTGAAGAACGAAAGGAAGGCCAGACATGGTGCAGAGACATGAGCCAGGGTGAGGGGAGGAAGGGAGGCCAGGGACCAGTCAGGGTCTGGAGCCTCTGAGGCCTCTGTGGGCCCAAGAAAGGAATTTGGCTCTTACTCTAAATGTAATGGGGAAACACTCGAGGACTTAAACAGGAGAGGGATATAGCCAGTGTACTGTATGCATGTATGTGTGCGTTTATTAATTTATTGACTTATATTTGTTTTTTGCTTTCCCTGGGCCAATTTATTTTCTACTTAGGATTCAGAAATAAACTTAAAAGAACAAATACAGTAACTGCAAATGTGACCCTTTATTACTGAGAACAACCACATAAGTTGAATAATTAGATGAAGGATAGCTGGTGTATTCTCAAAAGGTCATTCCGAATATATGTGCAGAATGGATCTAAGGAGGTGAGATGGTAAACACAGGAAGTCTGGTTGGATGGCGAATCTAGCAGTCCATGAAAGGAGATGGCGACTTGGCCTAGATGGTAGCAGTAGAGGTGGGAAGAAGGGCACGGATTCGGAATACAGTTTGGGAAATACCAGGACTTACTGTTGAAGTCAAGTAGATGGATATGGGAGAAAGAGGGAAGGAAGGAAGAAGATATGGCGCTTAAAATTTTGGCTGGACCACTGTGTTGTGTTCGCTGAGCTAGGGAAGGCCAGGGGAGGGGCAGGCTGTGGGCTGGAATGAAGAGCTCTACCAGCGCATGCGCAATGTGGGATGCCCATGGGCTACTCCAGCAGAGGTGTCTAGAGCTTAGAGCTCAATTTGCAGCTCTTGCCCCTACATTTGGAGAAGAGTTTAAAGGACAAATCGTTTAAGAGAAATAACAATATGTCTATCTTGGAATTTGAATTATACCTTCACTTACTAATGTTTGGGTCAACTGCCTCAGTTTGGAAAGCAAATGACTGGTGACAGCAGGCTGACATAAGGGGACCGTTTGGGCATGGGCTTCAAATCGATCAAATCAATTATTTCTGAGCAGGACTCTCAAAGTGTGTGCCCAGGAATGTTGCAAACAATTTCCCAGCAGATTCAGATTTAGACTGTTTGGATTTAAATCCCAGCTCCATCACTTGCTAATTTTATGATTGTGACAAGTTATTTAAATCTCTTGTCAGGTTTCCTGTGTGTAAAATGGAGACGATACCAACTCACAGAGTGGATTTCATCCCCAGCCTCTTTTGTCTTATGTGGACCTTATAGGAACAGAGACATTTATCTGTGGCTTCCAATTCTGGCCTCGGCTTGAGCTGGATTGGTCTAAGAGGTGCTGGCGAAGGTGCTTGATATGGCACCATGGGAAGACCTGAACCCTTCTCATCCCTTCTCCACTTTGAGGTGTGCTATGAAGATAGGAAGGCCCTGCTGGCAAGTGGAGTGGATCCTCATTCAATAAGCTCAGAGGAGGGTTTGGAGTTGATCCTGTCTTAGCCTGGGTCTATTAAGACAGGTCTTGAGAAAGATGCATGTTGTTCACAGATGCCCCCCAATGCAGTGATTCTCAAATTTAAGTGTCCAATGCAGTGATTCTCAAATTTAAGTGTGTATCAGAATCCCCTGGAGGGCTTGTTGAAGCAGATTGCTGGGCCCCGCTCCCAGAATTTTAAATTTGGTAGGTGTTGGATGAGGCCCAAGAATTTGCATTCTAACAAGTTTCCAGGTGATGCTGATGCTCCAAGGATGACACTTTAAAGGAACCCACTGCCCTGCTGCCTCCCAGAGACCTAGGCAGTATGTGTGACTCTGACCTCCTATTCTGGACCTGCTACAGACAGAAGTTAACCAGTTCTGTGGCAGTGTGAATGAGGAAAACAGCATTCTCATCCTGTGGGGAAAACCTACCTCTAAATACAACTTCTCTCAGCACCAGAGAGAAGATTAGAATCCTTGCTTTCAACATCGATTGAACCCAAAGCACAGATAAGACAAAGAATATAGAAAGGTAGGAAATGGCCCTAAAAGCTCTTCTCTCTGAGCTTCATGCCAGTCCAGGGCCTGGTTTTCCTAGCTGGGACCCCTGCAGCCTCCCTAGATGGATTATAACCATAGGAATTGTCCCAGGCAGTAGGCAGGACCTGAAATGACCATAACTTCCACGTGCTCTCTAAAACAGTACCTTCCACATGGAGACATGTGTGGGGCACCTTAGGAATTCCATCTGGGGCTTTTAATCACACTCCAAGATCATACTGCAAGCAGTCAAACTTGGGCTGGAGGAAAGGAAAATATTGGCTTTTTTCTTAGTCTTAGCCCTCAAAGTCTATATCGTTTCTACACTACAGGTAACTAAGAATAAGGTACTTTGGTTCTTCAATTCATTCTGAATTGTGTCCCTTTTCTCCCCTCCTATTTTCTGAAGGAGTCCTTGTGTAGGTTTTCCCTGATACTGACTCCTCTTATAAGAATCAGGAGGTCCTCCTGATGTTTCAATGGTTCCTAAGTCTCCTGTGTCATTGTGCCATAATACCCTTGATTCCCCCCACCCCAAACATTTATACTGCCGCTCTCTCTCTCTCAGCTTTCTGGAATTAATGGCCTTATCAGCCAGGTCAAGCCGCATTATGCTGCAATAACAGATGAACCTTCTATTTTGGTGGTTACAACAACAAAGGTTGTTTCCTGGTTTATTTTCTCACTCATGTCAATAACAGATCAGCTTCTGTTCCAGGTCATCTTTATTTTGGGATTTGGACTGAAGGAGCAATCCCCACCTATGACACATTGGTCATTTTATAACAGAGGGAAGCGCCATGGCAGAACTATGCAATGGTTTTTAAAGCTTCTGCTAGAAATGTCACATGCCCTCTCTACTCACATTTCATTAGTAGAAGCAAGTCAGAAAGCCAAACATAATATTGGTGTGTGGGAAGGGTAATCTCTTAGCACAGCCTCTCCTACAAAATCATCCTCCCTTGTTGGAAGGGGCTGGTAGAGAGGAGCTGGGCTTGTGTTTGCTTTCGCAAACTGATACAAATCAAACGTGAACTTAATGGGCATCTAGAAGATCCAAGTTAGCAGTGATATGCTCCACTCTTCTTCTCTTTTTACTTTTGCAGTCTTCCTGTTTTTATAGGCCACCCACTTTCTTCCTGTCATTCAAGCCTTCATCAGCTTCTTTGGACTCTACAAGCCATCTTAAACCATCTTTGATTGAGAGGTTGAGAAAAGGGGAAAAAAGGAAGTGAAACAGGGAGGAAAATAAGTTACTTTCTTTAAGAACTTTACAACAACACGCTTCCATAGATTTGAACAAAACTGGGCTCCAGGGGAAATGTTCATCTGTCCTGTTTGGCATAGATTAGTGGTATTACTAATACCACTGGTGGTGGCTGGTTTTTGTCACTGGCCATGTTTGCTGTGATTGGGCACAGATTTGGGTGGGGAGTGCGCTTTGGGAACACTCTCCACCTCTTTGTGTCCAGAGAGTACAGAGGCTGTGAGACTGTTGGAAGAGCTAGTAAGAAGACACATATGGCTAGGGTGGAAACAACAGTGGAGGGAATACACATTATAAATGAGGAGAAAAAGATGAGAGTTGCATGTGTGCAAGGGATGAATTGTTTTCGCAGAAGGAACAGTTCTGAAGGACAAAGAGAATCCCGCAGCAATTGAAGAGCTGGGCTTTTGCAATCAAGAGTAATCAGCAAGAGATGAGGCAACGTGATTAACCAAATGGAAAGCCTGGCCCATGGGGTTAGAGGATCACAATCAACACAGACGTCCTTTAGCCTGTGTTAATTCAGGAGAAGGCCAAGAGTTTGTTTGAGAACTTAAAGGCTCAAATATGTTTGTGGTAGACCAAGGCCAAGCCTGCCAGCAAAGTAAGTAGAAAACTCCTACACCCCACCGCCCAGGTGTAGATAAGGAGAGACTGCCCCAGGCTGGGCACAGCAACCATTTCAAGGTCTGGAATCTGGACACTAGCCTGAAGGAAGTAGCCCGCCAGAGAACCACATTTTGGCCTTATATGGTAGCATAAATTGTTTCTGGTTGCTGATGTGGTGGGAGGTTGAAAGATAGTGAGCCCCTACTTCTGGGCTCCCCTGACCTCCCAGACATCTCACTCTCTTCAGGCTGCCAAGACCACCAAATTTATGTGTCTCTGAAGAATAAAGGAGGCAACGGGCAGCTGCATCTGCCTTACCTCATGTCTATCCTTCGCACTGCTTGGATGCTGCTTTGGAAATAAATCAAAGTGCAGCATCTTTGAACTGAACTCAGAATGTCATTCTTGCCCATTCTCTCACCTAGACCAGGCTCCATGCTCTGACTCTCGTGGAGCAAATAAATGAGCATTCGGGGAAGCTCTTGGTAAAAGCCACAAGTGGTCCATTAGTTCAAGGCCTGGCCCCATCTACACTGTCAAATAAGTGGTAAATTCAGATGCTGTATCTGCCGAGGTCAAGCGATTACTGCCTCAAGAGATTCTCAGTGATCTCTTCTGGTGGAGGAAATGCCTGACAGTACTCAACTTGTCATCAGAGAGGGGACAAGTGCAACTGACTTAAAAGTTTTGAGAAACCTCTAACTCCTATTAGATAAAAATGTGTTCATTGCTATAAGCTTAATCTCCTCTTAGTCACACTAGACAGTGGCAACGGGTTGTCACCTGCTTAGCCTCTTCCTTTCCCTCTGAGAGTCTCTCCTCAGGCATCTTTACAGATCCAATGGCTCTTTAAACCCAGTAGGAACAGCAATGTCCTAACTTAGGCAATGTTAGTAAGTTATAGGTCAAACTGGGACACTTCTGAGCATGAAAGGAAGTAAGTTCGGTTGGTAATTATGCTAGACGACAGACATAACCTGGGGCCATCCTAGGAAAATGGAGAGTCTGGTCACCCTACAGATATCCTAATCCCAGTGTTTGCCTGCAGAAAGAGGCTGCTTCAGTTGAGCATGTGACTCAAGGCCAGTAAATAACCCTGGGCTAGTGACTCCAGGAGACCTCGAGGAGGCTTGGCGAGACAGGACGATCCTGGTCAAGCAGATTCCATCATGAATTGGAAATCCTGACCAAAAGAAGCCAGCCGGTAATGGTTCTATTTTTTCTGCCTCCACACTGTTCACATGTTGAATTCACTCTGCCATTATCAGTAAGTAACAGCTGTCATTGCACTACAGTTCTCCACTGCTAGGGAGTGGAGAGGGAGGGCGGTAATATAAAAATCCCCAGCAATGCCTGCTCAAACCACAAATGTACACACCCTTGACCCAGTAATCCCAAGTCTAGAAATGTATCAGACAGATATGATTGCACACTTGCAAAATGCTCTATGTCGAGGCTGTTTGCTGCAGCAGTGTTTTACCAGCAAAAGACTGGACCCCCTCAAATCACTCAATGTTGATCAACAGGGAACTCATCTGTAACTTCTGTATGTCATCTCCAGGGAGAGAAATTGGATGGCTGGGGAGTGAATGGGAGCATTTTCGCTGTACACTCTTTTATACTTGTTCAATTTGGAACCATGCGAGTTTATGAGCTATTTTGAAAATTAGTAAATAAAATTCAAGATCTAGGATACATGACAGCTCTTAAGTAGGAACGTAGAAATATTAACTCTGTCTTTGCCCACAGGGCTGCCTAGGATCCCTTCAGGCATGGTGCACTCAGGAGCATTGGGATTTGGGGACTGGCAGTTTTAAGATTGGGTGGCAAAGTCCTGATTATTCAGCAAACATGCATTAAGCACTATAGGAATTACAGACATTAACAAAATGATTTACAGTTGCATAAAATGTGAATATGCTTAACATTACTGAACTGTGCACTTAAAAATTGTTAAGATGGTAAATTCTGTTATGTGTTTTTTTACCACAATTTAAAAAACAAGGAAATAATAAATAAGAACAAAACAAAATTAAAAAAAATTATAGCCTACTAAAAGCCTGAATACAATCCAGTATTTCACCCATAGATGATGCTCAACAAATGTTTAACAGAATAGAATTGGCAGATGAGAGAATAAAAGTAACAAATTAAAACAAAATGGAGTGAGGAATGCCTGGCTGGCTCAGTCGGTAAAGCATGAGACTCTGGATCTCAGGGTTATAAATTCAAGCCCCATGTTGGGTGTAGAGATTACCTAAAAAAATAAAACCTTAAAAAACAAAACAAAACAGGGGCACGTGGGTAGTTCAGCTGGTTAAGTGGTGGGGTGATGAACTAAGGGTCATGGGATAGAGCCCCTGTCAGCCTCCCCAAGAAGCTGGGGTCTGCTTGGCATTCTTTCTTCCTCTGCCTCTCCACCTCCCCATGCAGGTGCATGCTTGCTCTCTCTCTCTTAAATAAATAAATATCTTTTAAAAAAATATTCTCTCTCCCTCTCCTTCTGCCACTCCACCCCTCATTCATTCTGATAGAGACGGTCAGTATTATATGCACTGTGATGCAAAGAATAAAATGAATGCTTTTGGATCCTTCAGTCCTGGGATCCATTCCAGGCTTGACTCTTTTTCTGGCTAATTGACTTAGTTCCTAGTTGCCTCCTTCTATAAAGGATTGATAATTTCCCCCTCTCAGGACTACACCCATGGTAAATGAGGCAGCTCAAGTAAAGCACCTAGCAAAATACTGAGCATATAGTATATGCTTTAGGTATGTTGGTCCTCCAGTGAGATTCAGTGAGAGCCTAGAAGAAGAGTAGAAATCTGCTGGTCTGGAAAAAGTCCAAAAAAAGGTATTTCAGCTCAAAGAACTATTACAGTTGGATGAGTCAAACAAGAAAAGCCTTGGGATTTTCATGAAAACCATCAGGGGGGGCGGGGACTTAAGTGACTTTTTTTTTTTTTTAAAGATTTATTTATTTTAGAAAGAGAGAGAGAGAATCTCAATCAGACTCCCAGCTGAGCTCAGAGCAATTGTGGGGCTAGATCCCATGATCCCGAGATCATGACCTGAGCTGAAATCAAGAGGAGGATGTTTGACTGACTGAGCCATCCAGGCACTGCTTAAGTAAACTCTTGAATGTGGCTAAATGCAGGTACAAAGACCTAGGTCTCCTTTTTCTTTTTGTTTCTGCTCATTTTCTTCTTTTGACTTCTCCTCCTTTTTCTTTAATCCCACTCCTTTTGTTCCTCTTCCTTCTCCCCTCTTCTTTTTCTTTTCTTTATGTCAGAAATTAGACTGTATTCTAAAAAACCATCATTATCTTCCCAGGTAGTCTTAGGAATATTCCATAACTTTTCTGAAACAGCATAATTTCATAGGAGTTAAGACCTGGAAGGAGCATGATTTCAAATTTAAATCAGGAAGAACAGCTAGCTATTTGCCCCATGGGCACATTATTAACAGG
This sequence comes from Mustela nigripes, assembly GCF_022355385.1. Lineage (NCBI taxonomy): Eukaryota > Metazoa > Chordata > Mammalia > Carnivora > Mustelidae > Mustela > Mustela nigripes. The sequence goes on along the minus strand of NC_081558.1, from coordinate 137,721,560 downwards.
GGAATAATGATAATGCCGACTGTGTATTGAGTGGCTGTTGGGTACTTCACATGCAATATCAGGAATTTTTACAACTGTAAGGCAGGTATCAGCCCTATTTTATGGATGAGAAAAATCAAATAAATCTTAGATTTAGTGGAAATAGGATTTAAGCCCATATCTCTGTTCAAAGACTGCAGTCTTTTCTGTATACTCTCTTCCCTCCCCAAACTTCTTGATTTTCTCTGGTCTCCCATCTCTAGCCTTGTCTAATGCTTATAGTTTTCAGTTCTGGAAGCAGTAGTCATGTTTAATAGAGAAAGTAATTAGATAGGTCATCTATATAAACAAGAAGCAGGACAATAGTATTCCTATCTCTTTGTAGGATAGAATTTTATTTAATAGATGCCAAAGTTATTAATAGCTTATTAAAGTACATGAAAGACATGGGAATGTCTTTGATTCCACCAGATTTTCAGAAATGATTAATACTGAATCAATGAATCCCTCTCCCTAAATTGTTCTGTTTCTAATGCCTGAGGTCATATAGTTGACCTCTTTCTGTTATTCTTTTTGCTTCATCCTACTCATGCAGTGAGCAAAATTATCCCCATACAGAAAAACATGGAGAATCTTTTCTGTACACTCAGGAGAAAATTGTATCATTTTGAGAATTTAACAACTATTATAGACATTTTATTCATTTATTCTCTTGGTGACTTACAGAGCAATTATCAAGAAGTCTGTATGCTTTTAGGCTGGTGCTTGCTTTAAATGCCAGTATGTATTCTTTAATATTTCAAGTGTGATATGTAAGGCTCAACAGTTTTTTTTAACTGAACTGTGAATGTGTCTGAATACAACCAAAATTGGAACAACTTCTTGGGGAGTTTCTTTGTTTATAAGAGAAGTGGTTCAAATAAGATAGTATACAATTGACTAATTTCTGTTCTAATTTTCCAGAAATGCTTCTCTCCGGCCTATGATGTTCTAACTTTACCATTGGTGTCTACACACACATGCTAACACATAGTCATATAGACAGAGACATACACACAGACACACACCTACTTCTTTGCACATTTCTAAGATAAATTCTTCCCCTGGAGGAAGGTAAGACTTAAATGTCGAAAGAGGAGGGAATTCACAGGCTCTTTGCTAGAATTACAGAATATTTTTTTGTGGAAATGACTTTAGAGAATATTTATCCAAAGTTTTCATTTACAGATAATGAAAATGAGACCAAGGGAGGCAAAGTTACATACCCAAGGTCATACAGTTGGATAGTCAGAGAGACAGGGATGTAGTTCATTTTTTTCTGACTCTCAGGTTGAGATAGGGTAGATTGATCGGGCAGGGGGTGGGGGGCAAGCCTTAAGACGATTTATGGAAAGGATGCCACTTTGAAACAATGTTCCCTTGCTCCTGGCTACTTTCTCCTTTACTTCCTCAGTTGTTGTTTTGTTTGTTTGTTTGTTTGTTAAATCAGAACTTTTGGTTGAAACTGACAGCCCTGACCCTTCCATGCCTTTCACTTGTTTTTAGCCTCTCTATCAAACCTCCCCAACTTGGCCCCTACTTCTCAAATTTGCTGCTGCTTCTTCTTAAGGGAAAAGTATTTTATAACTTGCTCAGAATTTACAGGAATGTCACTGAGAGGTACCACCTAACACCAAAGATGAATGGCAAAAATGTAGACAGCAATAGAAGAGAGGTTTTTATTTTTTAATTATACTAAGTAAATAATGTTGGTTGGGAGAGAGATGAGCTTAGTTGGTGGAGTTGTTCTTAGTCTTTTTTTTTTTTTTTAAGATTTTATTTATTCACTTGACAGACAGAGATTACAAGTAGGCAGAGAGGCAGGCAGAGAGAGAGGAGGAAGCAGGCTCCCCGCTGAACAGAGAGCCCAATGCAGGGCTCAATCCCAGGACTCTGAGATCATGACCCGAGACAAAGGCAGAGGCTTTAACCCATTGAGCCACCCAGGTGCCCCTCTTAGTCTTTAAATGATTATCACCTAGGCCACTATCAACCACCTAGCCATACAAACATCTTGGCATTAAGGCAAGCTTAAAATGCATAGTAAACATGAGAACTACTATCTAGAGCTTGTATCTTTAAACCTATAAAACAACTAACATTTTTATAGTCCTTTATCATTTACAAAGCACCGGTACATACATTTTCCTCTTTGGGTCTCAAATGACCGAGCAAGCTCATTAAGGCAATCTATGTTGTTCTTTAGAGGAAAAACAGAGGTTCCAAGTTAGACAGACTTATTCAGGTGGAGTCAAATTGGGGCTTCTATTTCTATAAATCCCAAGGTCTTTTCATTTCACCACTTTGTCTCCTAGAAAGCCCAGCAGCAAATACAGTTTTAGAAACGTGGGAACTTGGGCGAAATCTGTGTAGAAGCTGTGATGGTTAATTTTTGGTGCCATTTGAGAAAGGTCCAGGCTGCCGTGCAAAGCTGCTTCGCTGCTTGGGCATATGATCTAAGAAGGGTATGCTGAGATTATTTTCAGATATTATTTCCTCAGTGCTGGGGCAGGTGGGGTCAGAATGTGGAGCATAGACAAGCACACTGGGTAGAACTTGGCTGGTTTGGGGTGATTTGAATATGATAGGACACACTTGCCTATTTGCTCTTTTAATTTTATCCATGTTTCTTTCTTACATACATACACACAGAAATTTTATTGATGAGAAAGCTACTATTTATGGGAAAGTGGGCTTCCTAATGTAAAACCCCGCTATGAAATTTGGGACTGAGTTACTTAGGCACAGTCACTCTTTCCAAACTCAGATGTCACTTTATCTCCCCTTGGGCAGAGTAAATAAGGCAGGGAGAAAAGCCAGGACTCATATGTTAATGGAGCTCCCTTCACAGGGAAGGAGACAACAGGAGTGGGAAGACACACTCCATCCTACTGTAAATTAGCGAAGATTATGTCACTTAATGTAGGTGAAACACTTAGGGCCTGGTCTGGAGTCAGTACTTGATTAATGGAAGCTCTTTTAATTAGAAATCCACAGACTCATTTCTGTTTCTAGCTCCTCCATTAACTGAGTGATTCAGGGCAAGAGACCACATCTGTCTTATTCACTGCTGGATTCCCAGAACAGACACCGGTGCCTTGCATAGTACCTGTAGTGATGAAGATGGTAACAACAGTAATACTGTTTTTAAATGAATTAATTTTCCTCTCTGAATTTGCTTCCTCATCCATAAAATGAAGAATGTGATCTTGACATTTAAATCTCTTCCTTGTGCTAATGATCTAATTCTATAATAGAGAATCTCAGAATATCTGACACACCTCTGTGGCTTTTTTAGGTTTAAAAACAACAACAAAAACAAAAGAATTTGCTGCCAGCATTCTCATTTAGTCTTTGTATTTTGAATTCCATTATTTACAAAAGACAATTCATTAAGAATAGCAACATATGTATAATTCTCTAATAATGTTAGGGTTAATTAATTTTTCTCTATCTCCTATATATCCCGGTTACTTTTAGTAATATCGTCAGCATTTTATTCTATTCCTTGTAATTTTTTAAAAACTTTATCTCTATTAGTCAAGTCCTCAGCTATGTTACTATAAGTTCTTCTCAACTGAAAAGTTTAGGATTTTATGGAACAAATCCAATGTTGCCAAGCATTCAGATTATTGTTTTAGAAAATCTCTTCCTTGTTCACTGAGCCCAAAACAAAACCATTCTCCAGTTGTTACATATTTAGAGATGAGAAAATAGGCTCATGTAGTAATACGACCAGGACACAAAAACAGTAAATGGCTGAGCCTAGTTCCATGGACTTTTTATTTTTTATTTTATAAAGATTTTATTTATTTGGGAGAGAGAGAGACAGAGACAGAGATAGCGAGAGAGTACCAGCAGGGAGGAGAGGGAGAAGCAGGCTCCCTGCAGGTTCTGTCCTCAAGATGATGATCTGAGCCAAGGCAGCAGCTTGCTTGACCTACTGAGCCACCTAGTCACCCCTCAAAGCACTTTTTATTTTTATTTTTTTTAAAGATTTTTTTTTTTTTTTTGACAGATCAGAAGCAGTCAGAGAGGCAGGCAGAGAGAGAGAGAGGAGGAAGCAGGCTCACCGCTGAGCAGAGAGCCCGATGCAGGGCTCGATCCCAGGACCCTGAGACCATGACCTGAGCCGAAGGCAGAGGCTTTAACCCACTGAGCCACCCAGGCGCCCCTCAAAGCACTTTTTAAAGTGCCTTTCTATTTTATTAGTATCCTATTAAGCAGCTGGTAGTTATGATCATGTGCTCCATCATCCATTGTTCAGCTAGAGAACTAATGTGCTCTGGAAGAGGGCATGCACAGAACATAAAAGAACTTAGCACTTTTTCATTAAAAAGTCTAAAATTTCTTAGAAACATCTAAACGGATTAGCTAACAAAGGCAAATATCATAAATCTAGTAAATGGCCTCAAAAGGCACAACGGAAAATATCACACAGTAGGTGAATGAATTCAGCAACTCTGAAAACAAAGTTTCTTCGACTCCAATCTTCTTTACACACAGCTATTTCAGATTGGAGTCTAAAAGACTATCTATCTACTTTGTGTCTGACTGATCTTCCTGTCAGGCAGGAACTGGAATTTGAACTTTGCTCTCCAAAAGCCAAAGGCCAACTAATTTAGAGGGAGACTCTCAAAATCAATGATGGGTTCTTCTAGTTTCATTAGCTCTGTCTAAAGTGATGAAAGGATTTGATTCCCAGATAACTATGATCCTTATTGCTATTTTTACAAATCACATTAATTTCTATACTTAGTTCTGATCACTTGTGGCATTCCTGAGGCAAGTCTGGATTCATGCAACATTCCAATCCTGAGTGCCTTTTCAAGTTTCCAACAGAACCCTGTGCTGCTGAGTGATGATACCTTTATTGTAGTAGCCCCAAGGTGTGGAAGTTGTTTCCTGTGGCCTAGACTCAGCCCTACCCCTCCACTTGTTGAAACATCTGCAAATACTTTTTTCATTTCAGAGGCATCTGACCATAGCTAGCCTCCCATCTGGATTGCTTCCTTTTTCCTGATTGCTCATGTAAGACATCAATAATCTGGGAAGGCAATGAGCAAGAGAGAAACTGGGAGGGCCTAGGGATTAGAATGGGGTGCTTCGAAGTTAGTTCTTATGGGTTTTCTCTCATACTCATTCATTAACTGACTCATTCAATCATCATTATTGACTGCATGGTACTAGCAACATGTAGCAGTATTTGTCCTCAAACAGAAAACAAACAATATAATTCATGCAACATTTATTGCCTCAGATAGGGAATTACATTAATGTCAGTTATAGTAGTAAACTATTTTTACTAGGAGTGTTCTGTGTATAAAGTTCCACAATTGCTTTAATTCTTATCTGTGCTAGGTATTGGATTCATGGAGTATTTTAACTAATCTCTTCATTTCCCCACCTTGAAAACTGAAAAGTGATGCTCTCAATTTCAATAAAATTGAAAGCAATACTCTCCAAAGGCTTTTGTAAATAATCATTAATCAATTTAATAAATACCATAGGAATCTTTACTTGATAAGTAAAATGATAAATTGTATAGTGAAAAATAATCATATTTCTTCATATGTTTCATTTGCTTTAGGCTTATATGTTAAGCCATGAATCTAACTGCTTGACTACTATTAGAAAGAGATGACATTTTAGAAGGTGTTAAGGCATTTGGATCATTTCCCTGCTCTTATATGATATTAACTCCAAGTTTTAAAATATATTTATATTATGCCCACATTTGCACAATTTTAATAAGTTACATTTAAACTCTCACTTTGTTATAATCAAGTCATATAAAGAACTAATTAACTCCATCCTGGGAGTTATTGAGCAATGACTATACCTTCAAAGCAACAAGAGATTTAAGGTGTATTCAGGGTGTGGCCCATCCACCTGGGATTTCAAAACGACATGGTTCTTCAGGTCTTGTTGGGGCTCATCTATCCGCACGGCTCCCCTGCAGGAGTTTGGACTAATCAGGTCACTACATCCTGACACTGCAGACTCTACCACTCATTGTTTGCAACATGATGTAATGTCAACAGACCACAGCGAAGTTAGCAACGGGAAAAGGAAAACACTTTAATACCCAAGGCCATCCCTGGGGTTCAGCAGGACATATATCCTATATCAAATCACCTGATATCAAATCCTACAAATGAGCTCGGCCAAAAGGTTGAGCCATGTGGTCTGATTATATCATGTTCTGCAGTTGCAATGCAATACTAAGGCAACCTGTTGTGAGTTGACAGTTCTTCCAGTTTGCTAAAACCGAAAAGGCAGTTTTGTTGCTCTGTCACTGCTTCCTCTTTGCTGCAGAACATTTTACACAGCATCACGCCTCAGCTAGTTTTCATTTATCTAGATATTATTTGAAATCCTGGAAGGTGATCGGGGTTGCTGGTTCACTTCTACAGCCTTGACTTCACCCCATCCCCCAGTGTTCCCTGTCTTGCTACTCAGAGCAGTGCTATTCAATATAACATGAAAATACATGTCAAGGGCAGATGGCAGTCAGTTGCCTGAGAACTCTGAAGAACAAAGAGAGCCATGGTGGTGCTACAGTGCTGTGTTCAAATTAGAAAAAGATACCCCTTCCTCAGGTAGATGCAACACATGTCTTAGCAGGTGAAGGTAGATGCTGGAATTCAGTGCCTACCCACCTCCTCTGCATGATACAGTCAATAGACTGTACAATGTAGGGTGTCCTGGCAAAAAGGGCATGTGTTGCCTTAAAATGATGGTAGAGGGCATTAAGAAAGAGGAGGGCAACCTCGATACGGAGAATGATGGAAAATAGCAGTATTGTTTGGTTTTGGCTTTTCCTTTCCCTTTCTTAGAGATTGCTTCTAAAAGATGAGACAAGGAACAAGTTTTACATTTACACAAAAATATATGTCATGTATTACCATATCTAAGGTTATTTGTAGTTAGAGAGACCAAAATTATTTAAATATTACACAATCCACAGTTCTGTTCACTACTGTGTATCTCTAATACCTAGAACAATGCTCAACACACAGTAGGTCCCTTAATGTGTTGAGTAAATCTCGAATCCAGGACTTTTGGTCACTGAGCAACAGGAAAGTAAACCAAGAGGATCTCTTTGTCTTCAGGATTCCACAAATCAAATTAGGAAGGGTTATCAAAAATTAGTTTTCTCCTAGATACTTCATAGGCCAGAGGTCTCAGCTTTTATATAAAAAATCGTCACCACAAATGCTACTCAATACTAATTATTTAGAACTTCTGGTTTGCACATCGTATTTGTCAACTAACAGTGAAATGTCTATAAGTCAAATATTTACATAAGGATGCAGCCTCCCACTGTATTTTAGTACTCGATGGGCTAAACACCAAAAAAAAAAAAAAAAAAAAGGTAGCACAGCTGCATTTAAACATTATTTTAGGGGCACCTGGGTGGCTCAGTGGGTTAAGCCGCTACCTTCGGCTCAGGTCATGATCCCAGGGTCCTGGGATCGAGCCCCGCATCGGGCTCTCTGCTCAGCGGGGAGCCTGCTTCCTCCTTTCTCTCTGCCTGCCTCTCTGCCTACTGTCAAATAAATAAATAAAATCTTTTAAAAAATAAATAAATAAACATTATTTTATACTTTTTGTAATTTTATATACAGGCTGCCATAACAGCAGTATATTATTTGTAATAACTGAATTTATCACCTTCCTCCAAAGATCTCAAAGCACCTTCTGTGAGTAAGGAATATTCCTCCCCACACCTCTGGTGAGGTGGGTATGCTGTAGGCATTATTTCCATCGTACCAGTATCACACATGAGTCATGGGACAGTGGTAGGGCTGCCATTACTCACTCATGACACTTTATAGTTCTCAGCTCTGTCAGAGAGTACTGCTCACATATTCATTCATTTCTTCATTGAAAATACTTATTTGATGCATTTACTAAGCACTTAGGGTCAAGCCCCTACTTCATTACTGAACTCACACTGTATAAACATTACAATTCTAAAAACAAAAAACAACCCCCCCCACTCATAATATTTAAAATTCAAAGCAGAGATTTTTCTGCAGTTGTGATTAATCCTTTGTTTCATAGTGACATACCTATCACTGACTCACTAAGGAAGTGACTGAAATACAACAAAAATTAAAGATACATTTCTCCATGTTATGGCTGTAAATCACGTGTCTATAACATAAGGGCTTTTAAAAAGAAAATATTTGCCTGGTACAGCTAAATACTTGCGTTTTCTGTGTCTAATTAGAAGTTTCCGCCGTGTATTATAGTTGAGTTGGTACAAGATGTTCAAGACCATGAAAAGCTGAATGTAATGGCTTCCTTGTGTCAAGGTCTGAATTTTTTTTTTTTCAGTTCATTTGTCCTTTTAAGTAATCTTACTGTTTGTACCCTAACTGAATTCGCAATTGTTCCTCTTGCCAAACCATGCCTCCAGACTTGACTGTATAAATTAAATTTCATGCATGCATGTGCAAGCCGTGTGCACCGCCTGTTAAACGAAGTACTATAAACAAATTAAAGGCACATTTTAATGACCCTTGCGTTCCGCGTTACAGTGGTTTTTAGCCAGTTACCTACTGGGCACAGTGTAAGACACTGATTCACAGAAGTAATTTTCCAGGTGCCAGCCGGGCTGCTCAAAGAATCCAGTCCCCTAACTGTGCAAGTTGCATTTTGTCCGGTTTTCTTCTCGGGCTCCCCAGCCCCTAGAGGCCTCTGGAAATAGTTCTGACGCTCCCCTGGCGACCGCCAGGACGGGGCTGATTCAGCCCCCAGCTCCCTCTGCCGGAGCCGGCGCGCGGGGCGGCCGCAGCCACGGCCACCAGGGCAGAGCCGGCGCCGGGGCCCGGCGGCGGCTGCGTGACAGGCTGCACTCCCCAGCCCCGGCGCTGTGGTAATTCAAACTGATCTCATCGCCTGTCGTCACGACACGCGCTTCCTCGCTTGCACGCGGCGTAGCGTGAGAGGCTCCGGGACAGCCGGCGCACTCACCCCTGAGCCTTCGGGCGGGCGGACGCGCCCTTCAGACCGCTTTGAGGCCGCGATGCAGCAAGTCCCTACCCCTGGCGACAACGCCACGGGCCATCCTGCCTTAAAAAACAAAAACCCAACCCAACCCAACCCAAACCAAACAACAAAACAACAAAACAACAAAACAACAACAACAACAACAAAACGGTCCCGGGACGTCAACAAACAACCTCACCTCCCAAGGGCTGGCCTTCGCCCTCTTTGGCCTCAGCGGGCCCTGCCCCTCACCGCCCCCTGACGCACAGCCGCCACCCCCTCCGAGTTCGGGAGTAGACGCCAGGTCGCCGGGGTCAGTCGCCCGGCAACGCAGCCCGCCCCCCGCGCGCCCCGGGCGTCCGACCGCGCCGGCTTCCCGGCACTCCGGGCGCCGTAGGGGCCCCTTCCCGGGTCTCCCTCCCGGGGGCGGGTCCTCCCTGTCCCTCCTGCGCAGGACGGGCAGGGCGCGAGGCCCCCAGGCGGCGGCCTCAGACCCCCACGACCGAGAGGCCGCGTTTGGAAGGCGCCGGGGAGGCGCCGCGCCTCCTAAGGAAACCGAGAGGGGTCCGCCGGGCGAGACCGATTTGTCGGCGGCGTTCCCCTTCTCCCCCCGTCCGCCGCCCGTGGTGTTTGCTTTACAGCCGCGAAGGTGGAAACTTTTGACGTTAAGTGGAGGGCATCACCCTCTCGGCTAAAGTCGGCGGAGGGCGCGGTGTGTCTGGAGCCCGGCGGAATCCGAGATTCCGCGCCGGATTACTCGGCCGGGTCGGCACGCGAAGCCGGCTCCGTGCCCGCCAGGAAACCCAGAACGAGCACGGAAGCGCCGAGAGCAGGCGGCGGGGGCGGGGCCGCCGCCGCCGGGGTTGCGTGACCTGCCGGCCGGCGGCCGCACGCACTTCGTGCCGGTGGCGGCCCTCTCCAGCCTGGCCGGCCGCCGCCGCCGCGGGGCGGGAGGCGCAGGTGCTGGAGGGCGGCGCCCGGTTTCCACTTTTACAGCCCCAGCCGGGAGGGGAGTCACGCTATGTTTCTGGGAAAGGGAGTGAGTTCACCGGGGAGGACACGGCGTCTCCTTGTTATCAGAACGTGGGTAGCATTCGGTAATAAAACCCGCTCACACAGGATGGATTAGACGAACTGGGAACCGGAGCTGCTTAATCAATAAGTAATCATGCTGGGAAAGTTTACCAAACAAAGGAAACAACAACTTTACGAGGCAGGGCGCACAGGTGTGAAGCGTGTGACAGGCTTACACAGACAGGAACAGAACAAGGACGGCGGTTTCGGGAGGCCGTTTTGTCCACTCTGCACAAAGATGAATAACAGAGTCTGGATTCCATGCTTGTTGTTATATTCCTTTTCGAAGCGTTCCTTCCAGTGTTTTATTTCAAAATCAGAAATACCTATTTCCCTGGAATACTGAATGTAGAGAGACTTCTTTTATGTGTCTTGTCTACTCCAGAGTCCCAAGCGCATTTAAAAAGAAGACTACAGACATCCAAGCTCCTTGTCAATATCATGAGAAAAAGTGTTTTTCGCTCAGATATCTATTTACATAACTCATATGTTTGTAGATATCTAGATAAATGAAGTTTGGAGGGTAGAGCAAAAATATTAACACCAAAATAGTTTAACACACAAAACCACTCCGGTGGACTAAAAGCTTTCAGCTTATCTGCTATTTATTTATAAATTTTTATATGGTGGATCTAAGCTCTTATTTATTTCCCTCTTACTCTTTCTCTTAGACCTATGGTGCCTGGTGACACACGCATTGTTATACAAGTACTATATTTTGTTATACAAGTACTATATTATTGAAGAGGATTTTCCTGGGTTAGGATACCTGCCGTAAACTAGGAAACTTCTTCAAAATACGCATATTTACCTCCCAACTTATCACATGTTTAAAGGGTGAGCAAGGTTCACTGTTCACTTTTAAAATGTTTTCCCAGTCAACTGATCCTTACTTAAGTGTATTTGGGGATGTTTATTTTGTCTGCCCAGCAGTCTGTTTCCTCTGGGGCAGAACTGCCCCTTTACTGTTGTAGGCATATAATTAGAAAGGGAATTTCATCATGTGTGGCCTTGCCTACCTGATCCTCACAACTGGTCAGGAGGCATGTACCTGCTATCTCCTAGCTTCAGCAATTTGGTCAAAGGATTGCTGTATAACTTAAGAGTGCCAAACAGTTATTTCCTGGCATTTTTCTAACTGGAGGTTGGGAGCAGCGTCCTCCTCTTTGCCTCTTGCTGACAAATCTGGACTGTCAGCCACTGCTGCCCTTCCATGCACAGAGACTGTAAAAGAACAGAGCCAACTTGCATTAAGTGGTAAACTCAAAGGGCTGAGACGCACCATGATTATTATAGTTCAAGAATCCATATCTGAAATTCTCAAAGAAGTCCTGTTTTCCTGCTTTCTTGAAGCTTGGTTATTCAGCTCTTCTGTTGACTCTGTGAGGTACTCTGGTATCCTAAGAAAATATACATCTATAGACACAAATAACAGAATGTATATTTAGAATACTATTTGGAAAACTTATTTTTTGGGTTTATAATATTGTTTTTAACTTGCTTTTTTTTTTCACAGAACAATCCATTGGGGACATTAGTTACCAAGCAACGATATCATCATTTCTTTAAAAGATGCACAACGGACTGAGGCACCCAGGTGACCCAACAGGCCCATTTCTGATTTAAATCACTGGTAAAGGGAAAGGGGCTAGCAGAGTTGACCTAATCTGTGCTGATTCCTGGAGTTGGGCTGATTCACTTGGGTTGAGGGTAGAGGGAGGGTAGGGGGAGGAGGTCTAGATTCCTGAACAAAAGAAAGAACGGGACTCAGATGTCCACTACAATAGTTTTGAACATTTCAAGGTGTTCACAATATATGTATTATTTTTTTACCCTAAAAGCAATGTTTAAGACTGCTATTGCTCTACACCCTTGCAAACCAGGGCTACTATAAGTATTTTAATTTTTTCATCTATTTAATAGATCTGGTAGTCCTATTTGATATTTTTTATCAATAATTTGTAAGAAAATATCTTTAAGATGATCCACAACTCCTTGTTTAGTGGAATTAAATCATTCTATTAATAGAAATATAACAAAATGACAGGAAAGTTGTTATAATTTGATGCCTATAAATTCCAGTTACCTAAAATTATAGGTACAGAAACATGAACTTCATCTCTACAAAGGTAGAATGAAATAGCTTCTGCCAATCACTTATGAAAACACACGTTAGACTCTTATATGCTTCATTAGAATGCTATGGAAATCTCAGAAATAAGCTATAATTTCATTAAACAAGCAAATTCTACAAAAGCTGTTTTTAAATATATAAGGCAGTTCTCAATTATCAGTCTTTGAATTCATTAACATTTATTATAGGCTATATATTTGATGCTAAGAGTTTAAAGAACTAGCAGGAGCATATATTTGAGCATCAAATTCATTACAAAAGTTTTAGTCAGTTACATGAGAGCTTTGTTCTTTTTTGTTTTTAAATATGTTCATAGAAGTAAATGTATCCTGGGGATGTATTGGAAAGCATATTGATGATAATTAATAATACTGTATTTTATATTTGAAAAATTGCTAAGAAGATAGATCTTTTTTTTTTTTTTTTAATTTTTTATTTTTGATAAACATATATTTTTATCCCCAGGGGTACAGGTCTGTGAATCAACAGGTTTACACACTTCACAGCACTCACCAAATCACATACCCTCCCCAATGTCCATAATCCCACCCCCTTCTCCCAAACCCCCTGCCCCCGGCAACCCTCAGTTTGTTTTGTGAGATTAAGAGTCACTTATGGTTTGTCTCCCTCCCAATCCCATCTTGTTTCATTTATTCTTCTTCTACCCACTTAAGCCTCCATGTTGTATCACCACTTCCTCATATCAGGGAGATCATATGATAGTTGTCTTTCTCTGCTTGACTTATTTCGCTAAGCATGATACGCTCTAGTTCCATCCATGTTGTCGCAAATGGCAAGATTTCATTAAGAAGATAGATCTTTTTTTTTTTTTTTTTTTTTTTTTTTTTAAGGGTTTTTTTTTTTTTTTGGGGGGGGGGGGGGGGCAGAGAGCAAGCACAGGCAGACAGAATGGCAGGTGGAGGTAGAGGGAGAAGCAGGCTCCCTGCCGAGCAAGAAGCCCGATATGGGTCTCGATCCCAGCGTCCTGGGATCGTGACCTGAGCCGAAGGCAGCTGCTTAACCAACTGAGCCACCCAGGCGTCCCTAAGAAGATAGATCTTAAAAGCTCTTATCACAAGAAAAACAGTTTGTAATTATGTGTGGTAATGGATGTTAACTAGACTTATTGTGGTGATTATTTCACAATATATACAAATTATTAACTCATTATATTATGTACCTGGAACTAATAAAATGTGAAAAGTCAATTATATTTCAATAAAAATAAATATACTTATGTAAAAAATATTTTTTAGAATATATTATTTATTTGACAGAGACACAGCGAAAGAGGGAACACAGTGTGGGGAGTGGGAGAGAGAGAAGCAGGCTTCCTGCTAAGCAAGGAGCCGGACATGGGGCTGTGGAGCTCCATCCTCTTCGTGAGAATAAAGTGTGTTGGGGTAAGTACAACAAAGCAAGTAGTCACTTGTAGCTGGCCTCTTTTTTGAAAACTGGAAGCTGTATCAGAAAAGTTATGAAAAAAAGTAAGTCTAAGACAAAGTCAAGTTTCCAGAATTCAATACTTTTTGAGTATTTACATGTGTTACTACTCCACAGTAGGCTGATGCCTCCTGGTTACTGACTGCCCAACAGAGTCAACTAACACAATACATGAGACCCAGGTGCTTCTGCTTATACTTTTCACTCCAAGTACACTTCAGTGGTCACATGTTGGACCTTGCCCTTGACCTTACCCTTGGCTATTTCCATCATTTGGATAAAAGTAAACAATAAGAAGGATCTGACTGAGTTATGTTTGGAAGGATTCTCAATAAATGAGACGTTGTGTATGAAGTGACTGGCAAACAGAAAGAGCCCAATAAATGTTAGTTTTTTTTTAAAATTCTGCAATTGCATTGGATAGATCCCAGAAATAGCAGTGAAATCCATGGTTGCTTCCCACCTGGGAGGCCTGTATTGCAACTGTTTCATTCAAACTTTGGAGGTATTAGTATGTGTGTTCTGGTTCACAAGATAAAAATAAAGCTGGGATAACTATAATTTTGCCATGCTCCTTTTGGTACAGTTCTGAACTCACTTTGAAATTAGCAATCTTGGGGAGACTTCCTGATATTTTCATCAGACTTGCCAATGAAGTACCTATTCTTCCATATGCTTTTTATGGAGGGAGGGAAGGGGGTTATACTATTACCAAAACGAATGGGCTGAATGACAGTGCCTTGATGGATCAATATCTTAGGTAAATTCATGATAGAAACAAAAGCACAGACACTGTGTTCTCATAAATATTACTACTACAACACAAAGGTCTACAGACATTGTGGAAAGTTTTTAGTCACTTTAGACTAAACTTTAGGCTCTTTAGACTCTTCTTCCAAAACCAGGGACTATATTTTTTTCTCTCAGGGGTCATTGCCCCACAGGGGAAAACAAATAATAAAGGGTCTTATAGAAGTTGAAAAGGAACTTAATTATCAATGGATTACTTTATAAAGTCACAGTAAAAAGTGAAACTTAGATGATTTAAAATTTAAGAACAGAATAACACAAAACTTCCAGTATATTTAATGATAGGAATATTTTAAATTCTACTTCAATTCCAGTATAGCCAATAATGGGGTGAAGAAAAGTAGTGGACAAACCAAAAAAGAAAGAAATTCAGAGGGAGAGAAGGAGATATTGAGATCAACAGAGAACCAAGAATAAACACACAAGACCCTGTAGACAGGCTTATTGGATTTCTTTTTTTAAAAAGTAACAACTTTCATAACTCTTCATCTGTGCTGTGGTCTTCAGGGATAACGCCTTTCACTGCTATTTTTTAACAAACGCTATTCTTCACAATTTATTAACTCTCTTTATCCTTGAAATTCTTACTGGGCCTACTGCTCCCTGTTCAGAACTTTCTCTGATGATGACAATGTTCTAAATATGGGTAGCCTGATGCTGTGGCAATATATGACTACTGAACACTCGTACTGTGGCTAGTGCAATAAAGGATTTTTTAAATTTCATTTTGATTAGTCAGACGTGGCTATCTAATTGGACAGTGTAGGTCTAAGGGACGTTTGTGGTGCGGACGCTTATGGTGGGAGGAAAACTGGTCTCAAGGCTATGTAGAGATGACTAAGGACAGATGAAATTAAATCACAGAACGAATTACAGCCTTTCAGCTCTATCTTCTTCCACCCTTAAGGTGTTTCCTTTCCTTTCCTTATCATATACACGAAGTACTCAATAAATACTATTGCCTCAGAAAAGTCACCTTGCTTTAGGTGTACAGTTTCTGTTCCAGATAAAGCACCTAGATGAACTCCTTTTTTTATGCCTCATGTCTAAACCCCATTACTGAGAACAATCCTACCTTCATTGTCCCTCAAAGAAACATGCTGAACATAAACAGCTTTTGAAAGTCCTTTGCACTTCTCATAAGCATGTCCTACCTGATCACTTTGTTGGCTGCCCTCTACTCCCCTTAACCTCTTCAATCCTCTTATTGCTTACCTTTTCCAAATGGAGAAAAACGCTCTTTGAGGGGGTGGAATCTCAAAGTCGTTGGTAGGCGTTGGGGCAAAAACATCCGCCAGGTTAAGTGTACAGGGTATATCTACCTCTAAGACTTTGGGGAACAAGGCTTTTAGGAGTGTTCACTACTACATGCTATCATTTTCATTAATAAACAGCTCTCACCAGCAGTTTGACTACCGTTTCAGCACTGCTCTGCATGGTTTGGTCACCTCTAAATCTATAGGTTTTAACTAGTTTTCTCTTTCTTAAACCTTACTTCATCCGAAAGTAACAAGTCTCTTTCCATGCTAGTGAGCCACATACGATTTTTCTCGTAAGAGCTACATTTTCGACCTCATATACCTCGGAGAGATTGGGACTATTAAAGAGTCACTTGAAAATCACACCAGTAGCTGCCCCTACCTGGGTTAGTCACAGAATCACCCCATTCCGGTATGCAGTGCTTGTCTCTTAGTAGTAGGTCATTAATAAACACTTGCTTTATGAAGGAAGAGTCACGTGTAAAGCTACGCAGCCTCCTGTAAATAACCTGTGTACGAGGGCAGTCTCAGGGTACCTTCTGAATGAGACTTAGTCCATCCCGAGTAGTTTGGGCTATGAAAATTCTAACGCCTTCCCAATTGCCCTCGTGGCAATGCCGATGACCAGAGCTTCCCTTTATACTCATGACCTCTTCAACAGGCTTTTCTCCTCTTGGCGCTCAATATTATAATGGTCCATTGCTGTGCCCGCTTTGCGGGCTCTAGAGCCAGGGATCAGAGGTACAGGGACCTAGGCCACCACTGCATGCTGAGTCTCTCTCCAACCCACTTGAACCTAGGGACATTTCTCTTCTCAGCAGCTTCTACTAGGACTCCAGCCTGCCCTCCCCCACGTTCGTCTTCGCGCCCCTTCCTTCCCTCACAAAACACTCTGTATAAGACAAGCCCCCCCCCCTCCGCCCCCTGCCCCCTCAATCCCCGCAAACCCCGTCGAGAGCTTTCCGGCTTCCGCCGGGCGCGTGGGGCCCTAGGCGTGGCAAGGGAGCCCCGCTCTGCGTTGGCGAACGGCGTGGGCCGTGACGTCACTGCGCCCTGACGTCCAGCCGACGCGTAGCTTTGGTCTCCCGGGAGACCGCGAAAGCCGTTCGCACTCCGAGTGGAGGTCTAGGTGAGACAATGAATGACTTCCTTGAGTGCCCCCCGGCCTACCCAGTCTTCGGGACGCAGTTCCGGAGCGGAGGCGTGCTGACACCGGGGGAGAGGGCCGGAAGGCTGAGCCGCGGCGCCGGGGCAAGGGAATGTGGCCCCGAGCGTCGCCCCCGCACCCCTTTGCGGCCCCTGCCCAGCTTCCGCGAGCCCGCTTGGCCCCGGCGTCCTCTACCGAGAGCGCAGCTCGTCCTCCGCCCTGCACCCTCCTCCTTCCTCTTGCCACAGCAGGTCCCGAGGGTACGGGGTTAGAAGGGGACGGGTTTCAAAATCCAGCAGTCTTAGCTGGCCTTGCAGTTGGTTTCTATTTGGAAAATCCCGCCGCTTCAGGAATGTCTTAGAACGTGAACTTCGTTTCACCTGACCGTGACCTGCTCCTTTGCGGGTGATTCACACTAGGGGAAGGGTGTGTTTACGGAAGGGCCCGAAAGCTGAACGTGAGTTAATGGCCCAACATGACACTGCTGTGAGGAAGGGAATCGGAAGTGAACAATCCAGGACGTTCCTGTGTTTTCCACATCTTCCTTGTGATCCTGTTATAGAGCAGGTTCACAAATACTTAGTGGTTGCTGCCAGTTTCACCGCACCTCTTGCTCAAGGGCAGCCTGCATGTATGTAATGTGAAAGAATAAAAGAAACTGACTTCATAAAACATGCAAAATGATGTGAGAGTGAAGTAATAATTTAAAAAATTGCCGTGTTGCCAAAGGGGAAAGAGACTTTCCTCCTCCCTTTCTTGAGAAACTTTGTATTTGTGAATGTTTCCACCGTTCCTTTAATACCTATGCAATTTTTAAAACGACTCAATTTTTCTCGAGGACTTGAGAAAAATTTCTTTAAAATGTAAACATCAAGGAAGCAATCTGTCATCTTGGAAATTTCGCCTAGGCTCCTTACATTAGTACCAAGGGCTCTGTCCTAGAGATTTGTATTCCTTAGAACAGTCGCAATTAACTAGCGCAGATAGCTTCTTCAATTACTAGGTCAATTGAAAACAAACTATGGAATTGTATAACAGACTATTGAGAATGAGTTACCGTTTCTCTTGAGAAGATGTATGTAATGGATTGTATCTACACAGTTATATAAAAAAAAGTGGAGTTACTTTCTGTCTTTGTAGTCTCATTAGCAGATTGGCTCTGATGTGTGTCACAATCTAGTTAAATGCTTATTCAGTAATAAGACTGTTTTCTTTCTGCATTGTGGAGAGATTTTTGGGGGTGGCAGTATTTAATTCTTCAGTAATCAGAACCTGCCAAATTTCCCCACTTGCTATAATAAGGCTACAAAGTTGGAATAGCTTTAGAGATAAAGAGGATACTAAACAAAACTGTTCCACTGGTCCCTTGTTTATACTGTCACTAGATCCATACTCTCAAATAATTTTATGGGTGGAATTTAAAAAGGAGATTTTGTTGGTAATTTTAGGAAAAAGTCTACTCCCACCAGAGTTTAATTAAGGTGATGCCATCTTATTTTACTGATGGTGAGTCCATTGTAAAATGACAGAAGAGAGAATAATGAGCCTTCTGTGAATAATGAGCTCTTGCCACATCAGAGACAGTCTGCTGAACATCAGATTATTATGTACTTGGCTATCTGGGCCTATGTTAGCTATGTCAGTTAACTTTACCCTCATAGTTAACTCCAGTTAACTTTACCACACACACACATTATCTTTATATGGGAAGAGAGTCCATTAGTTATTTGTTTTTAAAAAGCATCTCATTAAAACAGCAGGCTTTGTGTTAACACAGGGGATGAGGAATTTTCTTTCCAACAATGGTTGCATGATTAAAAAAAAATACCGCTACTACAGAAATTTTTGTCAACTATAATTTCCCTAACACTCTGTAGTGGCTGAGGTTGCTGTCTCTGATAGAGTACTCTGCCTCCAGTCTATCTTTGTGTCAAAATCATGCTCTGATCAAAAGCAGACGGCTTCAGGAAGCCTTCCATAGTTTCCAATTCCCACCCGAAAGATAAGACAGGTTTCTTTTCTGAACTCCTAGGTTGTTCCTTCTCTACCACGCCTGGCCCTCAGACTTTCTTCCTTGCTATGGAATTGTGCCTGTTCATACTCTGCTGCCCTCTTTCTACTTGTCACTCCTCAGATGTATATATAAACATTTCTTACGAAACTGGACTGTGTATTCTCTCTCAATAGTTGGGAAAGATTAAAAAAAAAAAAAAAACCCGAAAGTACTTCCTTCAGTCACCTTGTGCAGTTATAACAAAGTAGTGATAGAATTTTATGTTGAGTTCTTTTATTAGAAAATGAAAATCTGAGGCACCTGGGTGGCTCAGCGGGTTAACCCTCTGCCTTCAGCTCAGGCCAAGGTCTCAGGGTCCTGGGAGCTTGGGGCTCTCTGGTCGACGGGGAGCCTGCTTCCCACTCCTGCTCTCTGCCTGCCTCTCTGCCTGCCTCTCTGCCTGTCAAATAAATAAATAAAATGTTTTAAAAAAGAAAATGGAAATCTATTAAAGTAAAATATCTGAACAAAATTATGTAAATGTTCATCTTAAAATGAACACTTCTCATGCTTTGATGCACTGATCTTCCATGTCTGCAGATGATATTTAATTTGATAACTGTCTTTTTCATACTTCATCCTTTAAACCAGCATTCGTGTCACAATTGTTTTTCCTATCTGCTGAACTAAACTACTATATTTAGATATTTTTCTGTTAAGTTTTTGAACCCCCTTTTATAAGGAAACAGAAATAAATGGGCCTGTTTAAAATTTTAAGTGACATTTATTCTGTATTTGCAAAACAAATTGTTAGTAGTAAACCACCACAGAAATTACAATTAGACTATATAGTTCTAAAGAAAAAGAAGTTTTCTAAGTTGTCTGTTATCTTTTTCATTCTAGTGGCCTAATAACTGAGAAAAGCCCAGTTGTTTGTACCTTTTAACATTGAGTTGACAAAATAACTGTTGAAAGTTATCACCATTCATCTCTGAGTACTCCTAAGAACTTATATCTTTTAATTTGAATTTTATTCACATTGTTTCAATTTTGATTATTGTTATCAATGTTTTTAGATTATTTTACTTGAGAACTCACATTTTGGAAATTATGGATCGTCACATCCCCATACATGCATTACCTGAAGAAATCCAAAAGGTATGATATTGGGTTATTACAGCATAATATTAAGAACATTTTAAGGTAGTTAGTTGTAAAACCTGGGAGAATGATTTTAGAGGTTTTACACTTATTTTCATCAGGGCATCTGCAATGAACTGATGGAGTGGTTAAGGAGAATAACCATAATGGCCAAACTAGAGTTCAAATTAGTGCAAAGAATGTTTAACCTGTGAAGGAGACATCTTTAATTCCAGCATAGTATTTGACCAGGTATTTGTGGAGCTTTTGTGAAAAGAGGGCCTCGGGAATGTCCAAATACTAAGGTACTTTTCTTGTAGCTTTTCAGGAGAGAAAGCTTATAAAAAATGGAAATACATGGCCCTGTTTAAAATTTTAAGTGAACCTTATTCTGTATTTGCAAAATGGATAATTAGTGTAAGCCATTATAGAAACTACAGTTACTTTGTAACTTTTTGTTACAAACGCTAAATGTTGTGATGCTAAATGTTGGTGTCTCTCTCCATATAAAGGTCTATTTCAGTTTCATCTTATTTTTTGCCACTTATCATGTATCAGACACTGTTTTAAAACCTTTCATATATATCTGCTCATTGAATCTGATTAACATCAATTTTTCTTTACAGTTTCTATCCTCCTTTCCTCCCTGTGAGTTCTTATCTGTCCTCAGGCAGAAGCATTTATCCCATATTTACTTTGGCAATGCATACATTGTTAACAGTTTAATTTTTAAAATATCTCTTTGAAACTGATTGACAAATTGTGTATTGAAACCTCAAACATTAACTATCATTAATCATTGAGGTTTTTTAGTAAATCTACAGTCAACTCTTAATTAACCACCAATCCATTACTTTTTAATTAAAAATTGCAGTCATCTCTCAGATATGCTTTTATCCTTTGTGCACATTGCTTTGGGCTGCCTGTTAGCATTAATCATTCCATTGATTTAACTTGATGCTTAATGTTACTGCGTGTCCTTCAGATTTATGTAAAATGCAACCTAGCAGGAGCTGGAAGGGAAAAGACCCAAAAAAGACCTTTTAAACCATTGCATTTCATTTTCTTCACCTTTTAAGTTACATGTAAGAGATAATAAGCACACAGAGAGCTTAGCTATGCTATATATATCTGAGAAATGGTGATTTTATATCTTTAAAGACATGGTGTATTCTTCCTCTCTCACTCAACTGAGTTCCTTCCATTGTGCTAGACTGGTATGGTAGAGATTAAGAGAAACAGACCAAAATAGTCTGAAAGAAACAATACCCACACTGCAGATCCCAAAGAAGAGGATATATAATGACATGAAAAAATTACTCTAAAAGATAGTTTATGATTTAAATATCATATAAAGTAGTATATTCTTTGAGAATGGAGAGGTGGCAGGCAAGGGGGAGGAATCCCTGGTATTGGGATGGTCCACATAAGAAGCTATATGTGGGGGATAGACCTGGAATAGGCCCCCTGAAGGCAGAGTATTTCTATAGACAGATGGGAACAGGATATCCTAGGCCAGGGTAACAGTAGCTTGCTGGTGAGAAAAAGCTGGCCAAGTTAGAGGACGTTTAACAATATAAATGTTTTGAATACATGAAAGAGTATGTATTTATTTTGACTATTGTTGTAAGAGTTGCAGAATGCATTTTTCTCATGTTTAAGTTACTATATAAGTAAATTGTTTAAAAATGATAAAAACTGAACCTTTCATAAATCTGCAGTTATATTCTTCTGGCAGGAATGGCAGGCAGCTGTCCGTACAGTGCAGAGAAGGGACATCAGGAGAAACTCAGCTGCCTAAGGCCTTGGACAATTATGCTGATTATAACCCTTTTCCTGCTGAATGTTTAGAATGTAAAGTGCAGCTCTGTACTTTTTCAGATCTAAGTTAGATACATTTATGCCACAAATTTTTATCAAGTGCCTATTATGTGCTAGACATTGTTCTGGATACTTGATTATAAAGCAGTGAAAATGTGTACATGTAGCCACAGCCTATTAAGCACAACCTAAGAATAAATCAGTTATTTGTTTTCCACAACTTCTTACCAACCTTTGATTCCTCTAGATTGTCCATAATGTAACTTGTTAAATTGCTCATTGATCAGGTGGTCTATTTAGTCAGCTTGCATACATCATTCTGTACAGAACCATGTTAAATAGATAAATAGCTTATAATGGTAATAGGAATACTTCAGATTAGAACCATTTCATTATTTTTTTCAGTTTTTTTATATTAAATTTTTATTTTAATTTCAGTACAGTTAACATACAAGTGTTATATTAGTTTTAGGTATACATTTTAGTGTTCAACAATCCTAGAACCATCTCATTATTAATATGAAGAAAACAAGTCATTTTTTCCACCATGGCTTTGAAATTGTGCTCATTTCTTTATTAGATAAACAAGTATGTGAGGTGTGTTGGTCAGTATGTGGTGACAGGTTTTTCAAAGGTTTATTTATTTATTTAATTGTTCTTCTGTTAACTTTTTGTGTTAGTTTTTATGCTGGCTCTTCTTTCTAGAGAAGCCCCTGCTGTGTTTCCTTCCCTCTCCCCCCCTCCTTCCTTCCACAGGCAAGGAAGGTTAGTGTAGAAATTAGGAAAGAAAAGGTGAAATTTTCCTATCTCTTTCTTTCTATACTTTTGCTATATGATCAGGAAATCGATGGTCAATAAATCCCTTGAAAGATACATGATAAAGAATGTGAAAATGCACTATATTGTACTATTAATAGCAAAATTGGTAGTAATTGAAAGAGTTGCAAGAAAAAGTAAAGGTGGTGGGGACAGGTGTGAAGAACGCTGATGACAAGCGTTCTTGTTAGAGAACCCATTTCCTGATTAGAAGCCTACAATTGTTAAATTAGCTTCCCCTGATCTCATCTTCTTAGGAAATCTTAGAGAAGAAAGAATAAAATAATCTTTTTGACTCCCATTCCTAACTCTTTCTGCCTTTTATCATAGTTTCTGATGGAGCATAAAACACACCTCAGACATCCATATCTCTCAGTGGAAGAAAATGTAAAACAGGCCCATGGGCTGGATGGCAGGACCACACTTGTCTACTTTGCTGCTAGACTATGGTTCTCTTCTGAATGTTCTTAGACTGTATCTCTAAATCTACTCTCTCTGGACTGACTTAACCCCTGCCTGTGTCCAACCTCCATTATCCAACAGCTTTGCTTGAATTTTCATCCAGTGTTCTGGAAGAATGCACTTGGTCTGAGTTTAGAATTGCCACAATTTAAAGCTAAAACTATGCTTCTAAATCAGCAAAGTAATAATTCTTTATTTATTCCCTTTCTGAATGTCAACTGATGAGACAGACAGGTGGGCTTTTGTTTTTAGAAAAAGAAGCAATGAACGACTTTCCTTTTGCTGATTTCATTAGGGGACATAGGCAGAAGTCAAAATAACTCCAACAAGCTAATGGAAAAATTAGTTCTTTTGCAAAAGTAGAATTGATATCTTGTTTTTTGAAAACAGTGACAAAATGAACACTTGTAATAGGATTTTAGCTTCAGAAGATATTTATCACCACAGAACACAAAGGAAAATAAAGAGATCAGAGTTGTTTATTTTACAAAACAGAAGTGGTGCTGCAAGGACTGGAGAGCACACTGTTCTTTCTGGGATAACAATCCCTTTCTCTAGAGTAACAGCTCATTTTGTCCTGTTTCAGTAAAGTAATTTTAGTACTTTGGAACTTTGAAATTTATTCAGAATAACAGTTTTATATTTCCAAGCACAGATTGTCATTGCCAGAAAAAACAAAACGTAATTTTCCAGGTCATTTTGGGCCACTGTGGCTAGGGTCAGATTTGGTGTTGAGTTAAAGTAGAGAAAGAAAGAGAATATAGTCATAGAAATGTTAGCACTAGTGTCCTGGAAAAGTGATATTTGTATGTGAGTGTATGTGTGTTGTGATTTTAAGCAGTCGTAGTTTTAAAAGTTAATGACAAAAGAAATAGGAAGCATTGTAGTTTTTGGAGAGACTATTCAGTTAATATTGTGATTCCAGATAGTTCGTTAGGAAAAACAGTTTTGTTTTGTTTTTTTTTTAAATAGTACTATGAATCTTGAAAACTCTGCATCTGTCAATCTGTAGTCCAAAATACTGTTTTGTTTTTGTTTTTGTTTTTTAAGTCCAAAATACTTTTGTTGGCTGGCTACAAAGAGTCATAGAGTCTAAGGTGAGGGAGGTATCCCAGGGGGAAAATAGGTATTGGAGGAAATACACTTTGGAAGTATATTTATATAAACTGAGTGTGTCATGTATAATTTATGTGTGAAGCCAACATTTCTTAAAATTGCTCAATAAAATTTCTTTTAAGGGTTAATCTCTCTATTTCACTCCCTGATTTATTTTTACTCTTATTATTTTAAAAGTAAACTTCTTATTTTGAGATCGTTGTAGATTCACATGTAATTGCAAGAAATAATACCAAGAGATGACAGCTTCTTCTTCCTCAGCCCCACTTCTTTCCCCAGTTTCCCCTAATGGTAATATTTGGCAAAACTGCAGTCTCATGACCAGGATATTGACATTGATACAGTCAGGGTGTAGAACAGTTCTATCACAGCAAGGGGTCCTCATGTTGCCCTTTAATAGCCACACTCACCTCAGCCTATCTCTTCACACACCTCCACTACCCCATCTCCCACACCTAATTCATGAACCCTGGGAGCCATTGATCTCCAAGAATTATGTTATCTAAATGGAATCAAGCAATATGTAACCTTTTGGGATTCCTTTTTCCCCTCAGTGTAATTCTCTAGAACTTTATTCAGATTGTTGCATGTATCATTCGTTTATTCCTTTCTGCTGCTGAGAAGTATTCCAGGGATGAAGGCACTGCAGTTTAACCTGTGGAAGGATGTCTGGGTTTTTTCCAGTTTTTGACTATTATGTATAAAGCTGTAAATATTCATGTGCATGTTTTTATGTGAACATATGTTTTCATTTTCCTGGGATAAATGCCCAAGAGTGCAATTTCTACAGTAGTTGAATTGTACAGTAGTTGCATTGCATGTTTAGTTTTTTAAGACACTGTCAAACTTTTCCAGAGGTCTGTCCCATTTTGCATTCTCACCAGCAATGTATGAGTGAGCCACCTTTTCTGCATCTTTACCAGAATTTGACGTCATTAGTGTTTGTGCTAGCTTTTTGGATAGGTATATAGTGATACCTCATTGTAGTTTTAACTTGCATTTTGTAATGGCTAATGATGAATGTCCTTCCATGTGCTTATTTGGCATCTGTATATATCTTCTTAAGTGAAGTCTCTCTTCATGTCATTTGACATGTATTTTCTAATTGGATTTTTTTTAAACTGTTGAGTTTTGAGAGTTCTTGTGTAATCTAGATAATAGTCCTTTTTCAGATACGTGATTTGTAAATATTTTTTCCCTAGTCTGTAGCTTGTTTTTTTATCCTCTTCACAGGGTCCTTTGCAAAATAAAAGTTTCAGATTTTGATAAAATCCAGCTTACCAGTTTTTCCATTTATGGATTATGTTTTTGGTATCAAGTATAAGAATTCTTTGCCTAGAAAATCCTGAAGATTTTCTCCTAGGTTTTTTTTTCTTCTAAGATTATATTTTTATGTTTTATATTTAGGTCCATAATCATTTTGAGTTAATTTTTTTTAATTTTTTTTAAAGATTTTATTTATTTATTTGACAGAGAGAGATCACAAATAGGCAGAGAGACAGACAGAGAGAGAGATGAGGAGAAGCAGGCTCCCTGCTGAGCAGAGAGCCCAATGCGGGACTCGATCCCAGGCCCCTGGGATCATGACCTGAGCCGAAGGCAGAGGCTTAACCCACTGAGCCACCCAGGCGCCCCAATTTTTGAGTTAATTTTTGTATCCGGAATGAGTTTAGTATAAGTCCGTTCATTCGTTCTTCCCTCCCGCCCTCCCTCCCTCTTTTCTTCCTTACCTCCTTCCTTTTAACCTATGAGCATCCAATTGTTCCATCACCATTTGTTGAAAAAGCTGTCTTTCGTTCACTGAGTTGCTTTTGGACCATTGCAAAAAATCAGTTTGGCATATTTATGCAGATCTATTTCTGGGTTTGCTATTCTGTTCCATTGATCTATCGCTCTGTTAATACCACACAGTCTTGATTGCTATAGTATGTCTTGAAATCAGGTAAAATGATTATTTCCACTTCATGTTTTTCAAGATTGTTTTAGCTCTTCTGATTCCTTTGCCTTTCCATATAAATTTGAGAACAGTCTCATCTATATCTTTAAAAACATTTTGCTGAAATTTTGCTGAAAGAATTACATTAAGCCTATATATATAAGTTTGGGGACAATTGCTTTTTTAAAAAAAGATTTATTTATTTATTTATTTGACAGACAGAGATCACAAGTAGGCAGAGAGGCAGGCAGAGAGAGAGGGGAAAGCAGGCTCCCTGCCAAGCAGAGAACCTGATGCGGGGCTTGATCCCAGGATCCTGGGATCATGACCTGAGCCGAAGGCAGAGGCTTTAACTCGCTGAGCCACCCAGGCGCCCCGGCAATTGCTATTTTTAATATTTTGAGTCTTCAGTATGTTTTTCTATATATTTGGATCTTCTTTGGTTTTTTTCATCAGCATTTTATAGTTTTTAGCATATAAGTACTGTATATGTTTTGTTAGATTTACGCCTAAGTATTTCATTTTTTTGAGCAATCGGTGTTGTATTTTTAATTTCCCTGTCCATGTGTTCACTGGCAGTTTGTACAAATATAATTAGTTTTTGTATGTTATTCTTCAATTATTGATCTTGCTTAAACCTATTTGTTCTAGTTTTATTGTAGATTCTTGGGATTTTCTATGTAGACAATCATGTCCTCTCAAATAGGGATAGTTTTCTTTTCTTTTTCTTTTCCTTTCCCTTTTCTTTTCTTTCTTTCTTGTATGTATACCATTTACTTCTCCTTGCCTTCTTGCCCTGGCTAGAACTTCCAGCATTATGTTGAATAAGAGTGGAGAGAATGAATATATTTGCCTTGCTACTGATATTAGAGGAAAAAACACATAATTTTTCACTGTTACCTATAATGTTGGCATAGGGGTTTTTGTAGATATTTTTTGCCAGTTGATCTTTAAATTGGTGGTATAGCAGTTTGACTTATTGATAAAGAAGGGTCCTGATGGTATTATGAAATGGTCAGGTGTCCTATATACTTAATGATTCAAGAGGTACACTGTCCTATCTTAAAGTGTTTCTCCCAATCCTAATGAAATTCACTAGCTAGACACTCTGCACCTTTTTGAATGGAAAGCCTCTTAGAAAGATTAACATTTTATATTGCTGTCACTCTTACCTTTGTGGCATAATTTACCCATTTTTTTCTTCCTTATTCAAGTATGAAAAGCCTGGGAGGGGTAGAATAAGGAAGAAGGAACAGTTTTGGAGCAGAGAATGCCTCAGATGGGCAGCAGTAGGTTACTCAAGTGCCTTTTCTAGGTAAAGCACAAACAAGAACTTGGAAAAGGATCCAAAGCCTAAATAAACCTTTTTAAAAATTTTGCATCATTTTTATGTTAAATAACAAAATTTTTAAAGTACAAACACTGCACATGAACAGTTTGTTTTATAATTTATTTTTAAAGAGCTGTACGTTTGTTTAATATCCTGTATTTGTTGATGCCTCCGCCAAAGTGCATCTTGTAGAAAGCAAAACATCCTGCTAATGATAGCTCTTTTGTCAAGAATGACAGCATGTCATTATTTTACTTACCAAATGGGACATTATATAACACAAGTTATAAGAATGAAGCACAAATTATGTTTCACAAAAAACATAACTTTGACTTACTTCATTTGGGAACACAATTATAGTATTCAATAATTTCTCAAGTTTGACAAAAATGTCCTAAGTAATTAGCCCATACAAACAAAGAATTTGAAAGGGTTATTACATTTCTTTCTATTGTAGTTTTACTTATGGAAAATTATTTACAAGTTAATAACACTGAAAACTTTTGTTCAATATACTTATTTAACATAGATCGATCAGTGATTCAGATTGTACTAGGCCAAATCTGGAGACTCTTCTTATGGACTTATTATTTTATAATTTGATTGTCTTGTTTCCTAGATCTTAATGTCATGTTTGGGCTCTCTTTGTTGAACTTCTAGAAGACCTGTTCTATAAAATGTATTACTTCATATATTTCAGCTCCCTCCACCCCACCTTTATGGCTGTGGTAGAATAGCATCCTAATAGCTTTTGTAACTGTGAAATGTATACTCTTTCTGTTTTGTACATCAGGCTGCAAATAAGCTCCAGCCAGCAAGAGTCTTCTTTGGGATGAGGATAAGGCATTTTGCCAGAATATGGGCAAGAACCATGATTAATGGGCATAAGGTTAAGAATCAAAGTGCCTCCAAGTAAGAAATATAATTTTCAAATTGATGAGAAGGAACCAAAACTCACAATGAGCAAAGGAATTATAAGAAAATACCCATCTGCTCTGAATTAGTTCAGGTCTCTTGACCTAGATAAATTATATTTACAGGAACTGTTAGTGCCTTTACATGGGATTGTGGAACTACTCTTGGTGATCTTTGAGAACATGGAGAGAGTAAGAGGATAACGTACACATGCCATCCCATGTGTAAAATAACCATAAATCACAACCAGTGAACTCAATTTCAATCCCAGACAATATACTAGAATTTATTTATTAGACAGTGATGGGGGGGTACCTGGGTAGCTCAGTTAGGTAAGTGTCTGTGTTCAGCTCAGGTCATGGTTTGAGGGCCCTGGGATCCAGCCTGGCATCAGGCTCTCTGCTGAGTGGGGAGTCTGCTTCTCCCTCTCCTTCTGCCCCTCCTCCAGCTCATGCACAGGTATGTGAGCTCTCACTCTTTTAAATAAATAAATAAAATCTTAAAAAATAAAAGGTGATTTGTGAGGATATACTAGAGAAAGCAATAACTCTTGAGCCAATTTTATGTTCATTAAGGGAAGTGGCATGTAGGTTCTGCCATTCCATTTTGTTTTCTTTTTTTTTTTTAAGATTTTATTTATTTATTTGAAAGAGAGAGATCACATGTAGGCAGACAGGCAGGCAGAGAGAGAGAGAGGAGGAAGCGGGCTCCCTGCTCAGCAGGGAGCCTGATGCGGAACTCGATCCCAGGACCCTGAGATCATGACCTGAGCCGAAGGCAGCGGTTTAACCCACTAAGCCACCCAGGCGCCCCCATTTTGTTTTCACTTACTAGATCTAGGAACTGTGGTAGCCATAGAAAATATGGGCCTTATGAAGACATTTGACAAAG
Source organism: Mustela nigripes (assembly GCF_022355385.1). Taxonomy (NCBI): domain Eukaryota; kingdom Metazoa; phylum Chordata; class Mammalia; order Carnivora; family Mustelidae; genus Mustela; species Mustela nigripes. The sequence goes on along the minus strand of NC_081558.1, from coordinate 137,692,255 downwards.
TTTGTCATAATATTCCTGAGGATGATATGAATCAGTATAAAGATAATTGGGTAGTTTAGTAACCAGCTGAAAAGTGTACCTTCAGCTCTTCAAATGTGCTGACATGCTGTGGAGTTCTTTCCTTGATTTTGTCATAGTCAAATTTTTAATTAGTCAACATTTTTAATCAATGAATTGGATGAATAAAGCAACTTATAAGGATTAGTTTTGAAAAAGACACATAGTTTAAAATTTCCTGGATACCAAAGTCCGTAAATAAAGGCTGAGTCTAAGATACACCTATTTTCAAAATATATGTGTGTCTAAGATATTTATGTATAAGTATATATGTTATTTATTTACATTTATAATTATATTTATTATTCTGCATTTCTATATGAAAACCTATTACTCACATAATAGAATGAAGTTTTTTTGGTTATAAGAAATAGGTACTTTAAGGGGGTAGGGGAGTAATGCAGGAAGATTGGGCATGGACCCCTAAAGGCAAGTAGGGCAGCCAGGTCTCAAGAGGAACTGAGGTGAGGAATTCTCAGGGCATTGGTTCTTTTTCTCCTCTCTTACTCTGGATCCAGATTATCTTTGTCTTATCTTGTCTCTGTGTGTCTTCTCATTTTTCTCCCTCATTCCAGTAATGTGGCTAACTCTGTACTTTGCATATGATCCTTCTCCATTAAGACTGCCTAAAGGTGTCCCAAATACCTGGGTCTTCAACACTGAGAAGTTTGGTTGGCTCATACCAGCTTAGGGCTTGGTTCTTCTTGGTCTAATATCTAATCCCCATCCTCCAATCAGCCATGGCTAGGGAGGATGGGTAGACAGAGTTTTAGTCATTTTACCAAATAGAGCAGCCACTACTGTAGAAGGTGGATGCTCTAAAAAAGTAGACATGGGCGGGAAGGAATAGATTAATATATTTAATACAATGAAAGATAATTTTGTACTAAGTACTTTTTAAAAATAGGGCCTTTATTTAACACAAAACCCTGTTGTAGTATATCATATTAACATATAATTGCTGAAAATACAGAAGACAGTTGTGATCTAAGGTTGCAGTAGAAAATACTTCCGTTGATATTACTTATGAGATATTAGAATGAGGGAGGTTTGAGCCCTCTCTTACTCTGTTTTAGTAAGACCAACCACACTGGAATATTAAATTCTGGGCACCATACTTTGAGACATATATAGAACACTGGAACAAGTTCAGAGGAAATTATTTAAAATAAGGGAGAAATTCAAAAACATGTCATATGGGAAACAGCTGAGGGAAGTGGAAGTGTTGACCTAGAGAAGAGAAGATATGGAGTGTTCCTGAAAGCTGCTTTTAAGTATTAGAAAGAGCTCTGTGTTGTTCCACATGGTTTCTAGGAGGTCTAGGGCCAGTGGATGTTCCAGGGAGGCAGATCTGGGGTCAGCATGAGAAGGAATTTCCTGATAGACAAAGCCATCAGAAGATAGACAGGCTGCTTATATCATTTGGGATGTTGAAATAGAGTCAGGATAATGACTTACTAGATTGGGATAGACTTTAGGAACCCATCCAGAGCTTGAACCAAGTTATCTCTATGATTTCTTCCAAACTTGTTATTTTACAAATCTGTAAATTTGGTATTGCTGGCAGTTAGATGATTGATATAGTCATTCATCTGTATCCCACAGTATTGTGTTTTTTAATTTGAAATTTTTATTATTGAACTTTAGATGAACAAAATGCTACTGTGAAAGAATTTGTTACTAGTTTGTTTCATCTGACTCATGTGTAATTATACTGATAGACAGATGAGGTAGTGTCATTCCTAGTTATGGGAGCAGTTTCTACAATCTTTAAAAGAAAATTTTAAAAAAGATTTTATTTATTTATTTGACACAGAGAGACACAGCGAGAGAGAGAACACAAGCAGGGTGAGTGGGAGAGGGAGAAGCAGACTTTCCACTGAGCAGAGAGACCCACGTGCAGGACTTAATCCCAGGACTCTGGGATCATGACCTGAGCTGAAGGCAGATGCTTAATGACTGAGCCACCCAGGCACCCCCCACTTTAAAAAAAAAAAAACCAATTAAAAAAAAAAGATTTTATTCATTTATTTGACAGAGACCCAGCAAGAGAGGGAACACAAGCAGAAAGAGTGGAGAGGGAGAAGTTTCTACAATCTTAAGGGAGGTTGCATTAAAAGTAACCCTTCAAGTGTTGCTTTCATTTTAGTGCCTTGGAGCAAATATTTAATGAAGCTGTCTCTCATTCTTTGTGAATAGCAGGACAAGTAGAGTAGTCTGCTTGAAGAATATTTATATATTTGAGACAGAAAAAAGAAGTACCTCTCTCTCGACTTTGCTTAAAATTCCATTTTTCACTGCTCTTGTGTTGACTAGAGATGTATGAACATTTTATTTGATGGAAGGAAGAGGATTTAGCTGACCGTCACATGGCAGATAAATATAACATAAATGGTTACAGGTGTAGGTGCTGGATTTAGATAGACTTGGGTTTAACCTAGGTCTCCATATATCAACTGGTTATTCAACTTCAGTGGTCACCATTTCCCTATCTAGAAAATCTACCACAGATATCTACCGTGCCTATGTGAAGGGAAAAGAACAGAGAGAGAAGAGGTTGGGTTCAAAATATTTTTGCTATTTGTGGTTTTATGACAGAATTCTGGCATAAATTTTGTTAAATTCTGTAAAAATCATAAAATGTTAAAACTGAACAGGAACTTAAGAGTTCATTTGGTCCAATGCCAGAATTTTATAAATGAGGAAAAATAAGATCTGAAAAAAGCCAAGAAGCATCTCCAGGTTCACAGTGAAGCTGGCAGTAAAAGGCCAGTGATTTCTTTCCACTTCATGGAAAACTCATCTTAAAACAAAAATTTTAAAGATGTTTTCATCATTTTTAGTTTTATTTTATGGAAAATATTCCAAGGGTAAATCTTTCTTAGAGATACTGTGGAGAAATAATCACTCTGAAAGACCCTTTTCTAATTCCAAGATTTTGTGTCAGAGTCGGTATCATGCCAGTTTTTAAAATTTTACCCAGATGTAGGCAATGTCATAATTATTACTCCATGGCATAGTCCAGTGTACATTTACTTCAGCTGACCAGCATAGTTGCAATGATATCTTCAGTGGAACTTTGCTTTTCAGAATTTAAAAAATATCCTCTCAATGTATGTATGTCTGTCTGTTTTCTAGATGTCTCCTGAAGAAAAAGTTTGTAAGTACTGTGGAGTCAGCTATCTGATCCTTCACGAGTTTAAGGCTATGGAAGAAAAAGTGAAGGCGATGGAAAAAGAGATGAAATTTTATCAAGGAAGTGTAGACCGTGAAAAGAGACTTCAAGAAAAGCTACAGTCTCTTAGTCAAGATTTTGAACAGTACAAAATTGACAATGAATCCAAAACAGAAAGGTTAGAGTCTATTATTCTTTTCTGTCATTTATTTAGTTTGAAAGAAAAGTACAGGAAAGAAATAGACTTTGAATGTTTTTCTAAAATTTCTCTGTATCAGTTATGTTACAATTTAATATATTTGAGTTCATTTTATTATTAATAATTATTAAATATAATTACTATAGTTTGAGCATTTCTTTAAGACATGTATTTAAATAATTAGAAAGCAGTTAATTCAGTAATTATATGGTGAGATGGGTTAAGTTTTAATTTTCCCCAGATGTATATCCTAATTTTATCATTAGGAAGATTTGTCTAGCAAAAACCAGGTGAATTTTGGTAGTTTTTGATACTTGATACTGTTTTTAAATGGCCTGAGACATTTAGATTTGTAGAATAAAGTTTTCATGTTTTGAAAAGGATGCCAAAACATTAATATTGGTACATGATTCTAAATCACTGAAATTTGAATAAAATTGAGGAATGGGTTCCTGATGCTGTTGAATCTAATCAGCAATTTAGTCTGCTTGAAGACACCTCAGTGGTTTTATACAAACACTTCGGTAAAAGGGTTTTGCTGGTATTTTATGGCTTTTCCTTTTTTATAAGTGAATATTTCTCTATTTAAAATATCAACAGTTGATGTTAGTAAATCTTGAATTAACGAAGGTAATGAGTATCATGTCTTTGTAAAAGTAGGAACTTTGTTAGATCTCCTAGGATTAAGAACTTTAATTATAAATTTTTATAATTACATTTAATCTCCATTGAGTCTGATAGTTCTTAGACTATTACTAAGAAAATTTTGTTACAGTTTCTTGAATATCAAATCTGAATAATAAAGTATTTTGTAATATTTGGGTAGAAAAATAAAGTTTGAATATTCAGTTTAAAATTTTAGAGTTGGAGGGTTTTTGCCTGTCAGAGCAGAAATTCTTTTGCTTGCTGTATTTACATTTTACTTTCTTTAATAACATGTTACATTATATAAGTCATATATAAATACACAAAATAAAAGAAGTATATAGAAGAAAAGGAAAGGAGTTCCCTTTTTATTCTGATTTCTTCTTACTGGAGGTAAAATTGCTTTTAATGGCTTGGTGTATATCTTTCTAGGTCCATTGTTGTGCCTTTACCCTCATTATAGATATATTTCTTTAAGATAGCTAATATATTATATAAGACATATAATTTAAAAACCTTTATCTTTTAATAGGCCAGTTTTTAATATAAGCAATATATTAAATATATCATTCTGTGACGTTTGCCACTTAATTTATATATATTGAAAATTGTTCCGTGTTAATATATATAGATTTATCTTTTTATCTGTTACATTTTCCTACTAAGAATATGCTATAATTTACTTAACTTTTTCTTTCTAACATTTAGATTATTTCCAATCCTTATTACAGACAGTACCTATATTTATGTTCTTGTGTATGTATATTTTCTGTGGGATAAATTCCTAGACATGAAGTTGCTGAAAGAAAGGAAAAGTCAATTTAAAATTCTAAAAAATGTTATACCAAATTGTCCTTTGAGAAGATAGTGTTAATTTTTATTTGGCCTATTGTTTATAAAGTGGCCATTTTCTTACTTGTTGTTAATATTAGAGTTTTTCAGATTTTTACTTTTTTTTCTAAGGGGAGAGAGGGGCAGATGTAGAGGAAGAGAGAAAATCCCATGCAGGCTCCATGCCTATTGTGGAGCCTGATGCAGGGCTTGATCTCATGACCCTGAGATCATGGCCCGAGCCAAAATCAAGAGTTGAATGCTTCACTGACTGAGCCACCCAGGCATCCCATCAAATTTTTGCTTTTTTCTTGAGTCAAAAAAGTTACTTCTTTGGTGTTAATTTGTGTTTCTTTATTGCTAATGATGTTGCACATTTTTTTACATGTTTATTAGACATTTATATTTCTTCCTCTATTAATCATTTGTTCATATCTATTGTCCAAATTTCTATTAGGTTGTTTAATTTTATCTATAGGAGTTTTTAATATAACATGGATATCTTACTTTGTTTATATATGTTGCTAGTATTTTCTCATGGCTGCTTATCTTTTCGTTCATTGTGTTTTTTCTGCATTGATTATTTATTTGTTTGTTTACTGTTCCATGCCAAATTCTGATCAGGGTTCTGTGTCAAGTTCTCTTGGTTATGAACAACAGAAACTTACCTGATTAACAATAACCTAGATTTAGCCAAGTTGAAAAACCAACATATGTTTAAAAATATTATAGCATTGATGTTTTAGTTAACTTTTTAAAAAATTTTATTTGTTGACAGATCACAAGTAGGCAGAGAGGCATGCAGAGAGAGGGAGCAGGAATCAGGCTCCCTGCTGAGCAGAGAGCCTGATGCGGGGCTTGATCCTAGGACCCTGAGATCATGACCTGAGCCAAAGGCAGAGGCTTAACCCACTGAGCCACCCAGGTGCCCCTGGATATGTTTTTTGCAAGTATTTTCTCCAAGTCTGTGGCTTTGTCTTCTAATTCTCTTGACATTCTCTTTAGCAGAGCAGATATTTAAATTTAATGAAGTCCATCTTATTGTTTATTTCATGAAACTTGCCTTTGGTGTTGTATCTAAAAAAGTTATCACCATAACCAAGGTAGTCAAACTTTTCTCCTGTCATTTTCTAGTTTTCTAGTTTTGTATTTTATATTTAGGCCTATGATACATTTGAGTTAATTTTTGTGAAGGTGGTAAGGTCTGGTTTTTTTTGGTTCGTTTGTTTTTCTGCATGTGGATGTCTTCTAGTTACTTTCAGCACTGTATGTTAAAGAGACCCTCTTTTCTCCATTGTGTTTGCCTTTGCTCCTGTGTCAAAGAGCAGTTGACTATATTTATGTAGATCTGTTTCTGGACTCTCTGTTCTATTAATATCTTTGTTCTTTTACCAGTACTACATTATTTTAATTATTGTAGCTTATAGTAAATTTGAAGCCAGGTAGTGTCAGTCCAAATTTTTTTTTTCTCCTACAATATTGAATTGTCTGTTCTAGGTTTTTTGTCTCTCCATGTAAACTTCAGAATCCGTTTTTTCATATAAATAAATTCACAAAATAACTTGTGGAATTTTAATTGATATTGAATTAAATCTGTACATCTGTACATCTGTACATCAAGTTGGGAAAAATTGATATCTTTATATATTGAGTCTTCCTGTCCAAAACGTGGAATATCTCTTAATTTATTTAGTTAATCTTTGTTTTCTTTTTTCTTTCTTTCAAATTTTTATTTAAATTCTAGTTAGTTTACATATAGTGTAATATTTAGAATTTAGTGATTCATCACTTACATATAACACCCAATATTCATCACAGCAAGTGCTCTCCTTAATACCCATTCTCTATTTAGCCCATCCCTCACCCACCTCTCACCATTGACCCTCAGTTTGTTCTTTATTGTTAAGAATCATGGTTTGTTTCCCTCTCTCTCTTTCCCCCCACTTCCTTTATGTTTTGTTCCTTAAATTCCACAAATGATTTCATATAGATATATAGATATATAGATAGATAGATATAGATATATATATATTCCTCATTATCTTTCTCTATTCATCAGCTGATGGGACTTGGGCTCTCTCCATAGTTTAGCTATTATTGATAATGCTGCTATAAACATTGGGGTGCATGTACCCCTTTGAATCTGGGGTGGTTGGTTTTTTTTGTATCCTTTGGGTAAATACCTAGTAGTGCTGTTGCTGGGTCGTAGAGTAGTTCTATTTTTAACTTTTTGAGGAACTTCCATGCTATTTTCCAAAGTGGCTGCACCAGTTTGCATTCTCACCAACAGCATAAGGGGGTTCCCCTTTCTTGGCATCCTCCCCAACATCTGTTGTTTCCTGTGTTGTTAATTTAACCATTGTGACAGGTATAAGGTGGTATCTCATCATGGTTTTGATTTATATTTCCCTGATGATGAGTGATGTTGAGTGTCTTTTCATGTGTTTGTTGGCCATCTGTTGTTCTTTGGAAAAATGTCTATTTATGACTTCTGCCCATTTCTAAGCTGGATTATCTACATTTTATTTTCTTATTTAGATCTTGTACATATTTTGTTAGAGTTTCTTAGGGTTGTGCCCAAGTATTTCATTGGGGGGGTACTAATGTAAATGGTAATCTGTTTTTAATTTCAAATTCCATGTGTTTGTAGTATATAAGAAATTGACTCTCGAAAGTTCACCTTGTATCTAGCAACCTTGCTATAATCACTTACTAGTTCTGGGAGTTTTTTGGTTGATTCTTTCATATTTTCTACACAGGTGATCATATAGATTTGCATACTACAAATTTCAGTAAGTTGTACTTTCATTTTCACTTAAAGTATTTTTAAGCTTCTCTTCTGAGTTCTTCTGTGACCCATATGTTATTTTTTCATCTCCAAGTATTTTGGGATTTCCCAGCTCTTCTGTTTGATTTCTAGTTTAATTTCCTTTTGGTCTGAGCACAGACACCATATGATTTTTATTCTTTTAAATTTGTTAAGATGTGTTTTATGGCCCAGAATATGGTCTGTCTTGGTGAATGTTCCATGTGAGTGTGAAAAAAATGTATATTCTGTTTTTGGATGAGGTAGTCCATAAATGTCAATTATATCAGTTGGTTGATCATGCTGTTGTGTTCAACTATGTTCTTATTGATTTTTAATGTGCTGGATCTGTCCATTTTTTATAAAGTCTTCAACTATAATTATGGATTTATCTATTCTTCTAATTCTATAAGCTTTGCCTCATATTTTGATAATCTGTTGTTAGACTCTCTTGTTAAGGATTATTGTGTTTTCTTGAGGTTTTGACCCCTTTATCATTGTTATACCTCTTTTTAACTCTAGTAACTACTTTGCTCTGAAGTCTTTTCTGTCTGAAACCAATACGTACATTCTCACTTTCTTTTGATTAGTGCTAGCATGGTATGTCTTTCTCCACTGCTTTATATTTAATCTATTGGGTCTTTATATTTAAAATGGGTTTCTTGCAGACAAGAATATTTGGGTTTTGTTTTTTGATACGCTCTGACAATCTGTCTTTTAATGAATGGATTTCGACCATTGACATTCAAAGTAATGACTGATATAGTTAGGTCTAGATCTACCATTTTTATTACTCTTGTTCTTTGTTCTTATTTTTGTCTTCCACACTTTTCTACCTTTTATGGATTTGAACATATTATATCATTCCATTTTCTCTTAGAATATCTGGGTTTTTTTTAAAAACTTTTTTTAGTTGCCCTAGAATTTACTATATATATATATTTTCAAGTCTGCTTTCAGATAACACTATACTGCTTCATGGGTAGTATAAGTACCTTATAATAATGAAATATTTGTGATTCCTTCCTCCTATTTCTTATACCATTGCTATCATTCATTTTACTTTTTTTTTTTTTTAAGATTTTATTTATTTGAGAGAGAGAGAGCAAGAGAGAGAGAAAGAACAAGAGAGAGAGTAAGCACGAGCCAGGGTAGGGGCAGAGGGAGGCAGAAGGAGGGGAGGAGCAGACTCCCTGCTGAGCAGGGAACCTGATGCAGGGCTGGATCCCAAGACCCTGTGATCATGACCTGAGCTGAAAGCAGACACGTAACCAACTGAGCCACCCAGGAACCCTCAATTCACTTTTAATTAGGCATACATAAATATCTATATATATTTTTAAAAGCACACATAATCAAATACATTATTGCTCAATTATTAGTTTGAATGAATTGTTGCTTATTAGATTAAAAATAAGGAAAAGTTTTTAATTTACATTCACTTAGTCCCTCTCTGATGCTTTTGCTTTATGTTGACCTGAGTTTCTGTTCTGTGTTCTTTTACTTTTTTCTGAAGAATGTGTTTTAACATTTCTTGCAAAGCATGTTGACTGGCAGGCAAATACCCTCAAGTTTTGTTTCTCTGAGAAAGTCTTATTTCTTTTTCACCTTGAAAGGATAATTTTACAGAGTACAGAGTTTTATGTTAATTTTTTTTCTTTCAAACTGCAAGTATTTCATTCCACTCTTTTTTTCTTTTTTTTTGCTTGTGTGATTTCTGAGGAGAAGTTGTATAGAAGACTTATCTTTGTTCCTGTATAGGTAAGGTGGGTTTTTTGGTTTTTTTTTGTTTTGTTTTGTTTCATTTTGTCGTTTCTGGTGTTTGTTTGTTTGTTTGTTTTTAATTATTTATTTGACAGAAAGAAAGAGCACAAGCAGGGGGAAAAATAGGCAGAGAAAGAGGGAGAAGCAGGTTCCCTACTGAGTAAGGAGCCCATTGCAGGGCTCCATCCCAGCACCCTGGGATCATGACCTGAGCTGAAGGCAGACACTTAACCTACTGAACCACCCAGGTGACACAGGTAAGGTGTTTTTATCCTCTGGCTTCTATCAAGTCTTTTTTCTTTAGTCATGATTTTCTATAGTTTAGAGATGATATACCTTTTTGGGGGGGTAGCATTTATCCTGCTTGGTATACTCTCGGGTTCTTGGATCTGTGGTATTGTATCTGACATTAATTTGGAAAGAATTCTCAGTCATCATTTCAAACAATTCTTCTTTTCCTTTATTTCTTTTTCTTTTATTCTTGTTATAAATATGTTATACCTTTTATAGTTGTCCCAAAGTTCTTGAATATTCTTTTATTTAACTTTGCTTTTCAGTTTTAGAAGCTTTTCTGATCTATTATCATATGTTCAAGCTCAGAGATTTTTTCTTAAATAATGTCTAGTCTACTATTAAGCCCATTGAAAGCATTGTTCATTTTGTTACAATGTTTTTGATCTCTAACATTTCTTTTTGATTCTTTCTTGGAAGTTTCATCTCTCTGCTTACTTATCCATGTGTCTTGTGTGTTGTTTACTTTTTCCATTAAAACTCTTTTCATAGTAATTATAGTTTTAAAAAAATTCCTAGTCTCAGGGCATCTTGGGTGGCTCAGTTAGTTAAGTGTCTGCCTTCAGCTTAGGTCATGATCTCAGGGTCTTGGGGTTGAGCCCCATGTTGGGCTCTCTGCTCAGCTGGAAACCTGCTTCTGCCTGCCGCTCTGCCTGCTTGTGCACATGCTCTCTTTCTCTCTGTCAAATAAAGTCTTAAAAAAAAAAAAATTCCTAGTGTGATAATTCTGACATTCTTGCCATATCTGCCTCTGGTTCTGATGCTTGTTCAGTCTCATCAAACTTTTTCTTTTTTCTTTTTAATAATGCCTTGCAATTTTTTGAAAGGTGGATACAATGTACTTGTAAAAGGAATTGCTCTAAATAGATCTTTAGTAATGCAGTGGCAATGTGGTGGGTGGGAGATGAGGAGAGGTGTTCAATGGTCCTGTGACTGGACCTCAGTCTTGTAAGCCTATGCCTCTGCATTGTGAAGTTCACAGATGTTCCTTAGTTGTCAGAGCCTTACCCTGCCTCACTCTCACCCTTATGTGGGTCAGGATGGCTAGAATGGATCTGGGTATTTCCCTTTGCCAGGTTAGTTGAGCTCTGATAAAACCCCAGCAGGTTAAACTCTGATAAGATAGTTTCTCCTGAGAGAAGGCCTTGTTAAACAGAATACAAAGCTCTGGTATTTTTCAACATATTTACTTTTCCCTACTGTTTGTAAGAGGCACACGTGGATTTTTCTCTCATCTTTAGTTTGAGGACCTGATAGGGCTCCTGGATGTAAAACGCACAAAAACATGGTGTTCTTCTAGAGTTCTTATCTCTCAGACTTGTCCACAGTGAGTTTCTAGTCATTTGCAAGTTACAATTCAGGTTTTTGTTTCCTCACATTGGTTCCCATGGAGGTTTCTCTGGTTTTCTGCTCTGAAAAGTTGTACTTCTTTGTATCTACCCTCGTCTCCAGTTTTGGGGGGCAGTGGTCTGCTTTAGGCCCTCACTTCTCTGACAAATCTAGCAAGAGCTGTTCATTTTCACTTTGTTCATCTTTTTACTTATTGTTAGGGTAGCCTATTGACTTCTAAGCTCCTTACATTCCTGACTGGAAACCAGAGATCTTAAGCTGGCATTTGAAAATGTGACTAATTACTTTAAAAATTTCTATTCTTTTCATGTTCTATAAATGTTTACAACTGGACTCATTAAGTCTCATGAAACCAATCAAAGTATAGACACACCAAGAGGAAGAACAAGACATAGCAGACAAAGGAAATAAGCAGAAAATTATGAGTCTCTAATACTTAAAAAAAAAGTATAGGTTTCAAGTAACATTTTCTAACCTTGACTTTCTGCTTATAATACATTAATGCTATTACTTCTGTATCAATTCCTTTGGTGTCTGTCATCGTCTATTACTGAGCTGCCAATGTGACATTGTGGCAGAAATATCTTTTGGAGCTCCTCTGGGAGGTCTACTTCAGAGTTCCTCTGGAAAGGAATAGCCACAAGGAGATTCTGTGTTTGCAGACAGATTGATACTGTATAGCTAAGTATATCATTATTATCACTACTAGGATATTCTATTGATTTTAAGTTTATCAAAACTATTAGTTTAAGCTTATGGTTCTCACCAACTGATCAGAATTTCAACTAGCATGTTTTACCTTTAGTCATCATGGAGTAGCATACTGATCACAGCTGAGTATTTCAGAGAATTCAAGAACCATAATGGCAGACTATTGGTCAGAAATATTTGTATTTAGAATTGAATGAATTTATTACATTAAACTTTAATTTTGAGGTAATGATAGATTCACATGCAGTATAAGAAATAATGGAGATCCTGTGTACTATTTACTCAGTTTCCTCCAGTTGGTAAAAGCTTGTAAAACTATAGTATAATATCACAATGAAGATATTGACCAATATAGTCAAGATGCAGGACAGTTTCATTACCACAGGATTCCTCATGTTGCTCTTTGTAGCCACAATTACCCTTTCCCTTCTCTGTTCATGACCTTTGGCAGCCACCATATCTATAATTTTGGCCTTTCAAGAAAGTCATATAGATGGAATCATAGAATATGAGTGTTTTGGGATAGTCTTTTCACTCAGCATAATTCTTTGGAGATGCATCCAAGTTGTGTATATTACTAGTTCCTTCCTTTTTATTGCTGAGTAGTATTACATTGTATTGATGTACCACATTTTGTTTAATTGTTTATTTACAAGCATTCACTGAAGGACATGTTGGTTATTTTCAGCTTTTCCTTGTTACAAAAGAAGCTGCAGTGAATATTTATATACAGATTTTTGTGTGAACATGAGTTTTGTTTCTCTGAGATAAATGTTCAGAGTATAGTTGCTGGCTTATAGTTCAGAGTATAATTGCATGTTTAGTTTTATTATTTATTTATTTGGTATTTATTTTTTTGCATGTTTGGCTTTATAAGAAACTTCCAAATAGTGTTCCAGTGTGGTTGTACCATTTTATTTTCACCAGGATTATATGAGTCATCCAGTTTTTCCACATTCACCAGCAACTATTTTTTGTTTTAGCTATTCTGAGTGGTGTGTAGTGGGACCTCATCATGGTTTTAATTTGCATTTCCTTAATGGCTCGTGATATTAAACATCATATGTGTATCAGCTTGCCAGGGCTGCCATAATAAAATACTACATACTGTGTGGCTTTGTTTTTAAATTTTTATTTTTTATAAACATACAATATATTTTATCCCCATGGGCACAGGTCTGTGAATCGCCAGGTGTACACACTTCACAGCACTCACCATAGCACATACCCTCCCCAATGTCCATAACCCCACCCCCCTTCTCCTCAACCCCCTCCCCCCAGTAACCCTCAGTTTGTTTTGTGAGATTAAGAGTCACTTATGGTTTGTAACCCTCCCAATTCAATCTTGTTTCATTTATTCTTCTCCTATCCTCTTAACCCCCCATGTTGCATCTCCACTTCTTGTATCAGGGAGATCATATGATAGTTGTCTTTCTCCACTTGACTTATTTCGCTAAGCATGATACCCTCTAGTTCCATCCACATCGTCGCAAATGGCAAGATTTCGTTTCTTTTGATGGCTGCATAGTATTCCATTGTGTTTATATACCACATCTTCTTTATCAATTCGTCTGTTGATGGACATCTAGGTTCTTTCCATAGTTTGGCTATTGTAGACATTGCTGCTATAAACATTCGGGTGCACATGCCCCTTTGGATCACTACATTTGTATCTTTAGGGTAAATACCCAGTAGTGCAATTGCTGGGTCATAGGGTAGTTCTATTTTCAATATTTTGAGGAACCTCCATGCTGTTTTCCAGAGTGGTTGCACCAGCTTGCATTCCCACCAACAGTGTAGGAGGGTTCCCCTTTCTCCGCATCCTCACCAGCATCTGTCATTTCCTGACTTGTTAATTTTAGCCATTCTGACTGGTGTGAGGTGATATCTCATTGTGGTTTTAATATGTATTTCCCTGATGCCGAGTGATATGGAGCACTTTTTCATGTGTCTGATGGCCATCTGGATGTCGTCTTTGCAGAAATGTCTGTTCATGTCTTCTGCCCATTTCTTGATTGGATTATTTGTTCTTTGGGTGTTGAGTTTGCTAAATTCTTTATAAGTTTTGGACAGTAGCCCTTTATCTGATATGTCATTTACAAATATCTTCTCCCATTCTGTCAGTTGTCTTTTGATTTTGTTAACTGTTTCCTTTGCTGTGCAAAAGCTTTTGATCTTGATGAAATCCCAATAGTTCATTTTTGCCCTTGCTTCTGTTTCCTTTGGTGATGTTCCTAGGAAGATGTTGCTGCGGCTGAGGTCAAAGAGGTTGCTGCCTATGTTCTCCTCAAGGATTTTGATGGATTCCTTTCTCACATTGAGGTCCTTCATCTATTTTGAGTATATTTTTGTGTGTGGTGTAAGGAAATGGTCCAATTTCATTTTTCTGCATGTGGTTGTCCAATTTTCCCAACACCATTTATTGAAGAGGCTGTCCTTTTTCCATTGGACGTTCTTTCCTTCTTTGTCGAAGATTAGTTGACCATGGAGTTGAGGGTCTATTTCTGGGCTCTCTATTCTGTTCCATTGATCTGTGTGTCTGTTTTTGTGCCAGTACCATGCTGTCTTGATGATGACAGCTTTGTAATAGAGCTTGAAGTCCGGAATTTTGATACCACCAACTTTGGCTTTCTTTTTCAATATTCCTTTGGCTATTCGAGGTCTTTTCTGGTTCCATATGAATTTTAGGATTATTTGTTCCATTTCTTTGAAGAAAATGGATGGTACTTTGATAGGAATTGCATTAAATATGTAGATTGCTTTAGGTAGCATAGACATTTTCACAATATTTATTCTTCCAATCCAGGAGCACGGAACATTTTTCCATTTCTTTGTGTCTTCCTCAATTTCTTTCATGAGTACTTTATAGTTCTCTGAGTATAGATTCTTAGCCTTTTTGGTTAGGTTTATTCCTAGGTATCTTATAGTTTTGGGTGCAATTGTAAATGGGATTGACTCCTTGATTCCTATTCTCCTGAAACTGTTCCAAAAATAGAAATGGAAGGAGAACTTCCAAACTCATTTTATGAGGCCAGCATCACCTTGATCCCAAAACCAGACAAGGATCCCATCAAAAAAGAGAACTACAGACCAATATCCTTGATGAACACAGATGCAAAAATTCTCACTAAAATACTAGCCAGTAGGATTCAACATTACATTAAAAGGATTATTCACCACGACCAAGTGGGATTTATTCCAGGGCTTCAAGGTTGGTTCAACATCCGAAAATCAATCAATGTGATACAACACATTAATAAAAGAAAGAACAAGAACTATATGATACTCTCAATAGATGCTGAAAAAGCATTTGACAAAGTACAGCATCCCTTCCTGATCAAAACTCTTCAAAGTGCAGGGATAGAGGGCACATACCTCAATATCATCAAAACCATCTTTGAAAAACACCGCAAATATCATTCTCAATGGAGAAAAACTGAAAGCTTTTCCGCTAAGGTCAGGAACACAGCAGGGATGTCTATTATCACCACTGCTATTCAACATAGTACTAGAAGTCCTAGCCTTAGCAATCAGACAACAAAAGGATTTAAAGGCATCCAAATCAGCAAAGAAGAAGTCAAACTATCACTCTTCGCAGATGATATGATACTTTATGTGGAAAACCCAAAAGACTCCACTCCAAAACTGCTAGAACTTGTACAGGAATTCAGTAAAGTGTCAGGATATAAAATCAATACACAGAAATCAGTTGCATTTCTCTACACCAACAACAAGACAGAAGAAAGAGAAATCAAGGAGACTATGTGGCTTTGACAACAGGAGTTTATTTTCTCACAGTTTTGGAGGCTAAAAATCCAAGATCAAGTGCTTGATTTCTGACAAGGCCTTTTATCCTGACTTTCATTTATTTATTATTATTTTTTAAAAAGATTTTATTTATTTATTTGACAGAGACACAGCGAGAGAGGGAACACAAGGAGGGGGAGTGGGAGAGGGAGAAGCAGGCTTCCAGAGGATTAGTGAGCCCAGTGATGTAGGGCTTAATCCCAGGATCCTGGGATCGTGACCTGAGCCGAAGGCAAACGCCTAAGGACTGAGCTACCAGGTGCCCCTTTTCCTGACTTGTAGATAGCTACCTGCACACTGTGTAGTGTACTCACACGACCTCTTCTCTGTTCATTTGGAGAGAGAGATTTCTGGTGTCTCCTTATTTTCTTACATGGTTACCAGTGCTATGAGATTAGGGCCCCATCCTCATGGTGTCATTTAACTTTAATTACCTCTGTAAAGACTCCGTCTCCATATATAGTCACATTGGGAATTAGGGCTTCAACGTACAAATTTTGGAGGGACCTTTTAGTCCTTAATATTGTGCTGATTTGTTATCTGTATATTCTCTCTGGAGAAGTGCCTATTTATATCTTTTGTCCATTTTCTAGTTGAAATGTTGAGTTTTCTAGTGTTGAGTTTTGAGAATTTTTTGTGTACTCTCAATATCAGTTCTTTTTAGGATATGTGGTTTCTAAATACTATCTCCCAGTCTTTTTATCCTCTTCTTAAGGTCTGTTGCAGAACAAAACTTTTTACCTTTGATGATATTTAATGTAGCAGTTTTTCTTTCTATAAATCATGCTTTTGTCAAGTCTAAGAACTCTTTGCCTGGCCATAAATCCCAAAGATTTTCCTCTATGTTTTTTTGTTCTGTTTCGTTTTTTCTAAAAGTTTTTATGTTTTATACTTAAGAACATGATTCTGTTTGTCTTGATTTTTTTTTTTATAAGGTGTGGGAGTTAGGTCAAAGTTCATTTCTTGCTTATAAATGTTCAGTTGCTCCAGCACCATTTATTTAAGACCACCTTCCCTTCATTGTACTGCTTTTGCACATTTGTCAAAAATCAGTTGGGCACATTTGTGTTGTGAGGGAGATTCTCTCCCTCTCCCTCTGCCTTGCCCCCAACTCACACACATACTCTCTAAAATAAGATAAATAATTTTTAAAAAAAATTTTATTTATCCATTTGAGAAAGAGAGAGAGTGAGAGAGAGCATGAGAGGGGAGAAAGTCAGAGGGAGAAGCCAAATCCCTGTGGAGCTGGGAGCCTGATGAGGGACTCAATCCTGGGACTCAGGGATCATGACCTGAGTCCAAGGCAGTCAACTGAGCCACCCAGACACCTAAAATAAATAAATTCTTTAAAAAAAGATTATATTAGTTCTAGTTTCTTTATTTTCCATATAAAATTGAGAATAAGCTTGTGTCTACAAAACATCTTGGTCAGATTTTGATAGGAATTAAATTAACCTGTGTATCAATTTGGGGAGAATTGACATTTTCACTATGTTGAGTCTTCCAATTCATTAACACAGTATATCTCTCCATTTATTTAGGTCTTCTTTGATTTCTTTCATCAGCATTTTGTTATTATCAGCATATAGAGCTTGTACATGTTTTGTTGATTTATACTCAGGTATTTTGTTTTTTTTTTTGAGCATTTGTAAATGATATTGTGTTTATAATTTTGGTTCCACAGGCTCATTGTTAGTATACAGAAAGGCATTGTTAGCATATAGCAATACAGACAATCATGGTCTCTGCAAATATGGACAATTTTCTTTTTTCTTTACTATGTATACTTTTTTTTTTTTGCTTTGCTGTAGTGATTATATATATATATATATTATATATATTTGTGTTTATAGTGATTATGTATTTGAGAACGTCTCTCTTTTCTAGTGGAAGCATTTCCCTCTTTTCTAATGGATGCATTTAATGTTTCCAATAGAAAGTTTTACTCATGAATTTGATTCTCTTCACTTTATTAGTTGTGTTGTACATGTTCTGATATGCTATACTTTCATCTCCATTTTAGTTTTCTGTGTGTGTATGTATAATTTTAAAATTTTCTTTTTAGACTTCTTTGACATATGTGTTATTTCAAAGTGTGGTGTTTAGTTTCGAAGTGTTTGTAGATTTTCTTACTGTCTTTGTTATTGACTTCTAGCTTGATTCCATTATGGTCAGAGAATATGCTCTATATAATTTCAACTTTTAAAAATTTGTTGAAATTGGGGCGCCTGGGTAGCTCAGTGGGTTAAGCCACTGCCTTCGGCTCAGGTCGTTATCTCGTCCTGGGATCGAGCCCTGCATCGGGCTCTCTGCTCAGCAGGGATCCTGCTTCCTCTCTCTCTGCCTGCATCTCTGCCTGCTTGTGATCTCTGTCTGTCAAATAAATAAATAAAATCTTAAAAAAAAAATTGTTGAAATTGGTTTCCTGGCCCAGTATATGTGCTGCTTTGGTGACTGTTTTATGGGTGCTTGAGAAAAACATGTGTACTGCTGTTGTTGGGTGGAGTTTTTTATATAGCAATTAGGTTGATAGTTTTGTTGAGTTCTTTCATTTCCTTGCTGATTTTCTGTCTAATTCTATCAGTTACTAAAAGTGGAATTTGAAAAATCCCCAACTCTGGTTGTAGATGTTTCTATTTTTCTTTGAGTCGATAATTTTTGTTTCACACATTTTGTGATTTTGTTGTTTGATGTGAACCCCTTTAGGATCGGTATGTGTTCCTGGTGGATTGATTCTTTTATCATTATGTAATGTCCTTCTTTCTCTCTAGTAATTTTCTTTGCTCAGAAGTCTACTTTATCTGGTACATATATATCCACTACTGTTATTTTTTTTTTTAAAGATTTTATTTATTTATCAGAGAGAGCGGGAGAGAAGCGAGCACAGGCAGACAGAATGGCAGGCAGAGGCAGAGGGAGAAGCAGGCTCCTCACCGAGCAAGGAGCCCGATGTGGGACTCGATCCCAGGACGCTGGGATCATGACCTGAGCTGAAGGCAGCTGCTTAACCAACTGAGCCACCCAGGCGTCCCTCCACTACTGTTTTTTAAAAAACAGTTTACAGGGGGACCTGGATAGCTCAGTTGATTAGGCATCCAAATCTTAAAAAAAATATATATATATATATTTTTTTTTTTTTAAATTTATTTGACAGAGAGGGATCACAAGTAGGCAAAGAGACAGGCAGAGAGAGAGACAGAGAGAGGAGGAAGCAGGCTCCTTATGGAGCAGAGAGCCCGATGTGGGGCTCCATCCCAGGGCCCTGGGATCATGACCTGAGCTGAAGGCAGAGGTTTAACCCACAGAGACACTCAGGCACCCTGACATCCAACTCTTGAATTCAGCTAAGGTTTTGATCTCAGGGTCATGAGTTCAGGCCCCATATTCAGATCCTGTGTTGGACTCCACTTTAGGTGTAGAGCCTACTTTAAAATAAAATAAAAAGTTAAAACTGTTTACGTGGTATATTATTTCTATTCTAAAGATTTAATTTAGTTATTTGACAGATAGAAATCACAAGTAGGCAGAGAGGCAGGCAGAAAGAAAGGAAGGGAAGCAGGCTCCCCACTGAGCAGAAAGCCCGATGTGGGGCTTGATTCCAGGACCCTGGGATCATGACCTGAGAGGAAGGCAGAGGCTTTAACCCACTGAGCCACCCAGGCACCCCTATTATTTCTATTCTTTTGCTCTCAATATACCTATGAGCAAATTTTGACAGTATGCTGTAGACAACATATTGTTGAACCATGTTTTGTTTTGTTTTTTAAATCTACTCTGCCCATCTTTCTTTTTCTTTTACTTATTTGAGAGAGTGTGAGAGAAAGAGTGGGGAGGGGCTCAAGGAGAGGGAGAGAAAGAATCTCAAGCAGACTCTTTGATAAATGCAGAACCTGACATGGGGCTCCATCTCATGACCCTGTGATCATACCCTGAGTGGAAATTTAGTCAATCACTTAACCAACTGAGTCACCCAGGTGGCTCTTGGCCAGTGTCTTTTAATTTATGTATTTTTAAAAAATATTTTATTTATTTATTTGAGGAGAGAGAGATGGAGAGAGCATGAGCCAAGGGGAAAGGCAGAGGGAGAGGGAGAAACAGACTCCTCGCTGGGCAGGGAGCCTGACCTGGGGCTCCATCCAGGAACCCTGTGGTCGTGACCTGAGCTGAAAGCAACTTAAAGACTGAGCCACTCAGGTGCCCCTTAATTTATGTATGTAGACCATTTATGTTTAAGGCAGTTATTGGTATGTTAGAGTTTAAGTGTGTCATTGAATTATTTGTGTTCAGTTTGTTCCTCTGGTTCTCTTTTTCCCATTTCTCTTACATTTATGTTGGTTTCTTGAAGGTTTTTAGGATTATATTCTGATGTGTGTGTGTGTGTGTGTGTGTGTGTGTGTGTGTGTGTATTTATCTTATTTATATTTGGACAGAATAAGTTCTTCCCTAAAGTTTGTTGATTCTATAGGTTTTTATCTCTTGTTACATTTAGGAGATTTGCAGCCATTTTTTCTTTGACTATTATTTTGTCCTACTTTCTCTCTTTTCCTTCTTAGATTCTAATCATATGAATGTTAGCTCTTTTGTTACTGTCTCACATGTTTCTGAGGCTTTGTTAATTGTGGTCTTTTTTTTTTTTTTTTTTTTTTTTTTTTTTTTTTTTTTTTTTTTTTTTTTGGGTTTTTTTTTTTTTTTTTTCTTTTTTTTTTTTTTTTTTTTTTTTTTCCATTTTCTCTCTGCTCAGTTTGGGTGAATACTGTTGATTTATCCTGAAGTTTATTGATTCTGTCTTCTGTCATTACACTCTACTTTTGAGCCTGTCTAGTGAATTTTTTCTTTCAGTTATTGCATTTTTCAGTTCTATAATTTCTATTTGGTTCTTTTTTTGGTAACTTCTATTTTTTTGTTGAGATTTTATTTTTTGTTTATTTTTTGTTTCAATAGATATTTAATTGCTTTTAAGGTAATTTTTATGGTGGCTGCTTTATAATCTTTGTCACATAATTCCAACATTTGATTTATCTCAGTATTGGGTCTGTTGTTTATCTTTTTTTTCTTAATGTTATGATTTTCATGATTCTGGCATGATGAGTGATTTTCCATTGAATCCTGGTTGTTTTGAGGTTATACTGTGAGGTTCTGTATCTTATTTCATCTTTTTTTTTTTTTTTTTTTTTTTTTTTTTTTAAGCAGGCACTCCCCCTATTGAGGTATAGCATGAAAGCCAGATGGGTATGTTTGTTTAGCTTCCTGCTGGGCTCACTGACACTACTCCAGCTAAAGTGGGATTTTACTCATACTGCCTTGTATCAGACTGGTGGAGTGGAAGTTCACTTATCCTCCTTGGCCCCATTCACACTTTTCTGGCTAAAGTGGGTCACCAACTTACACTGTTTTGTGTCTCTTCTGGATTAAAACATTGGCTCCCTGCTGCTGAACTCACTGTCACCAAAGACTGTGAGTCAGAGAGCTGACTCACATTGCTTTGTTGCAGGTGAATGGGTAGAAGTTTGACTCCTCTATGTGCCCCACTGACACCAAGGGATGGGAGAGGTAGAGTGCCACCCAGCCCTGCTTCCTGCCACTTTATTCTGCTTTTTTGATGCCAGCTTGGAGTGGAGGCTCAGCTCCCTCCTGGTCTGACTGGTACCAGAGGAAAAGAAGCAGATTGTTGACTATTTGCTTTCATACTACCTTATTCTGCCTCATTGGCGTTGAGTATGGCTGGAGGCTCCTAACTGAGATCCTCTTACACAGGATCTGGTTGGAGAACAGAAATAAGAGTGCTGCTAGTACTGTTTTTAACTGCTTCATTCGTCTCTTTGCTGTCCCTTGGTATGGAGGTTTAGTTCCCCACTAGGCCTCACTGACACCAGGAGTGGAAGGGAAAGTGGTCACTACTACTGCTTTATATTACTTTGTACAGACACGGTGCAGCGTGGGAGAGGAGGCTTAGCTTTCCATTGGCCCTGCTGATACTTCCCCTGTTGGGGAGTTGGAGCATATCTTAACTTCTGCAAGAGGGAGATGGAAGAGGGAGATGGAAGATCACCTCCCTGATCAGCCCACTGACACTGTACCACTCAGGCGAATTAGAGGATCAACTTTCTACTTGGCCTCAGTCCCACTGAAACTGTGGGGTAGGAGGTACAGTTGTAGTTGATGTCTAGCTCCAAGAGGGTGGATATTGCCAAGAATGTTTTTTCTTGGTAAGTCACCCTATTGCTGATCGACTGTGAACTTTTTCTTTTTTGTCTGTGGCTATTGGTGGTTCTGGTTTGGAGACTTTGGCACATTGTCTGGGATATATGGAGATAATAAGGAAATAAGGATCTCACTGCCTTGGCATTTCTCAAATCCTGAGATTCCTAGGCCATCTGTCTTCCTTTTCACCTTTCAGAGGCTTTCTATACTTGGGTTATGTTATGATCAGTGTTTTTAGTTGTAAGAGGGAGGACCTCAGAATAACAGGGCTACTCTATTTTGGTTGTGACCTTGGGTTGATATTTTAGCCAAATTAAATATTGCTCTGAATAACTAAAAACTTTTCAAAGTAATTGGTTACATTTTCACAAATGTCAATAGCTAGTTGACAAAAGTCAATAGTTATGTAAATGCATCTCAGTTTGTCTGCTAAACATTTCTTCTTTGACTTCTATTCTGCTAATGCCAAATTGAGACTGTGGCATAGAGATTTAAGCAGCTGTACAGTAGGCCTGACTGTGAAGAACTAGACTTGAAAGTTTTGTTGATCAGGATTGGCTGTTCTCAAAAATTAGCTGTGCCATAGAAGTCAAGTCTAAAGCAGTCAGCCAAGGAATGGGCATAGGTAGGTACCAAGGGTTTAGAGACTCAGACTGAGTCCCCAGTTTGGGGTCAGAATTAATACAGAGAGTTTATTATGTCTCCGAGTTTATAAATGTACTTGGCTGGAATAAAGTATCACTGGGCAAACAAAGTAGATTTTGTCAATTATCTCCCCTGCCAAATCTGCTTTCCACATAGACTAGTTATATCAGTTAGCAATGCATTTTGCAGCAAGTGGCTTAAAGGGACATGGCTTTATTTGTTTCTCGAATCATGAAGAAAGGGTTTATAGGGAGCTCGGTAATGTCACCAGGAACCCAGTCCCTTTCCATCTCTCACTTTGTGTTTCTCAGTGAATTGAGTCTCATGCTGGTCTTCTCGTGATCTCAAGATGGCTTCAACACTGCCAGATGTCATGTTCATTTCTAGGCAGGAATATGAGGGGTGAAGCACTCAGGGGAAATTCCTGTATTAGAAGATCAAAAGCTTGCCTACAACTGCAGGGATTCTGGGGAACTGACTGCAGGGAGTTGGCTCACTGCTTGCTGAAGTATCAGGTTCTGTTGTAAGGAAGAAGACACTAGCAGAGCCTGCCTCACTGGACCATCACCTCTTCCTCCAGAAAATAACATGTGCATGCTTCCTTTACTACTTTGAGTGGGAGAGAAATAATCACCCAGGGAAAGAAATTTATCAAGGACTCCCTTTTTAAAAAGGTCTTTTGTACATGTCAAGGTTCTGCTTGTTCTACTTTTGCAGTAATCTCTGGGTTTGTAGAAGTAGTGTTAAGAGAGAGACATTAAGAATGTTTGTGACAACTGATTTTGAATAATTAACATTTTATAGAACAAAGAACTGATACAAAACTATAGTTCCTATGGGGTGGATTACTTCCTAGGTAATCATTTCAGATCTCTGGGGCTTTTCAAGCCTTCACCTCTCTTCTAAGATCCTGATTTGTTGCCTTCAGGGTAGAGTAATACTAGTTAGAGTGAAGTAAGAGCTGGTATGAATGGGAGTGTGGTTGGGCTGAACATGGGGAAGGCAGGAAAAATACAGTAGAGTTCCACTGGGGAAAGCATTTATTGCTTTTCAGGCCACTGAAAAATGGCTCCAATAGATACAGGGTCATTAACAAATAATTTAAACCTGGAAGTTGATATCGTGTTTTTTTTCCAGTCTAGGTGTATACATATGAGTTTATTATATTGATATCTTTACTGTTCATTACTTAAACCTTGGGAAACCTAAACAAATTTTATTCATACCATATAGTCTAAGACTAGCTAATCTTTTTATTGTCTTTTCGTTGTTCACCAGTACTAGACTATGTTCTGGACCAAAGTCCTTAGGTATACATCATACTATTTTCCTTTATTCCTTCTTTCTGTGGACATGTGCAAACAACAAATAAAGTTTGACGGGTGTTTTACTTATTGGCATAAATAATGCTTACATGGGTTTCCTTGTTACTAAATCTGGCAAGGTTATAGAGACTGGTATTTATTCAACAACATAGATAGACCTATGTATACATGTATATCTTTTATTACCAGTATAACTTTGAAAACTCTTCTGTGTACCATTATGTTGTTGCTATAGCAACATAGTTACCAAAATAAGGTATATATTTTACTGCTTTGTCTTTTTAAAGGAGGTCTCTTTTCCCCCCAAGTTTTTAGTCAGCACTATAGAATTTTCATCCCAGACATTCAATATTCTTTCTTTTTATCTTTTCCCTTTGAATTTCTCCTGCTTAAAATTAGTTATTTATCATTAAAAAATGCAATTTTTATAGGACTAAATCCTATTGGGAGTTATAAGAATGAATGAAGGGAAGCTGTGTATAATATGGTATAAACAGTAGAGGCTCTGCTGTTACCTAGTTCCATGACCTTGGCTTGTAATCTTATCATACTTTTGCTTCTTCATCTAGAAAATGGCCAAAGAACCAGCTACTTCACAGGAATGATGTACACATTACTCTGTGCCTGGCAGGAATTCAGTTACGTCTTACTTCCTTAATCTTCCTTTTTTTTCCCCTTCCCTCCCGCCTTTTTTTTCCTTTTTTAAATTAAGGTTAATAGCATACAGTTTTTTCCTCCATAGGTATCATCACATTCCTACGTACCCTGGATATCTGAATATTACCTAATATCATAAGGGAAGTTCTAGGGTCTAGGAAATATCCCTATCTCAGCTCTACCAAAACAATGAATTCTATTTTAATTAGTGATTGAAAATGCCTAACCAGCTTTGATTATGTCCACAGCCTGCATTTCTGCTCAATGGAGTAGAGATTTTATAGAAAGCACAATTTTAGAATTTTTACTTTTATTTATTATACCCCCATATTTCCAAATGGATGTGAAGTGTTGTAAAAGGACATAATAAAATTAACATCTTGACAGAAAAAAGGGAGGAGGTGTTGAACAAAAACCAAGAAACAGAATGGATGAACCCCTAGAGTCAACAGTGCAGCTTTGCTGAAAATCCTACCTGAACTTGAGGAATTCTGTACAGAGCCTTTTTCTAGAAACAGGAGTGGAGTAGGGGTTGGAGAGGTGGGTTTTATATGTAGATTGTTTATTTGTTTATTTAATCAAGGCTGACTTAGTGCCAGAAGATATCAACAAGAAGTCTACAGGAAGTAACTAGGAGGGCCATTAGGCCCTAGTGAGAACCTGCATTAGCTGTGAAGCATGAAGCCAGTCCTGATAGGTGATAGGGAGATGCACCTCTACTGCTGCTGTTCATTGAGGAGGCAGCAAAACTTTTCAAAAGAACACAGTCTCATCCTATCTTTCCCTTAATCTTCATCTCTCCATCTACCTTCTTATTGTTTCACTTAACTACTAAGCCTGAATAAACAAGTCAGATCCTGTTATTTTTAGCTTAGGAATAGGATGGTTTTTATTTGTTGTAGATTTGAATTAATGCATCTTCAAAAACATGCAGTTTGGTTTCTTCTCAGATTATTTATATATTATTTACATTTTTCTGAATGGGAACAGTTTTATGTTAGAAGAAAATGAATGAACTCACTGAGTGAGGTATCATCAACAATTCCTGTTATATCCATTTCATAGATGGCTAAACAAACAAAAAGATTAAATAACAGTGTCACACAGCTGATTAACTACTTTGTCTTTTCTGTAATATTCCTATTTGAATTCACTGAAGAAACCAAACAAATGCAGCCATGGCAAAAGATAGCATGAAGATACTGTCATTGGAGAGTTGTTTTGAAGGGACAGGGCACATCAGAGCTTGAGTCTTGCCTTATTGTACTGAAGAAACCCACTGTATAGAAAGACATCCAGTAGCGTTAGCAAGAAATGGGTTGGTTGGATTTGCAGAACTACTAGGAAAGCTGTCCCTGGAAGCAATGTGAAGAACTTAATAAGAAATCTTCATGTATTACATGCCTTTTTAAAAAATAAATTGAAGATGTAATGAAAATGGAAAAGTCTTTCCATTAGCCGAAGTGATTCCACATCTGAAATGACTAATTTGGACATCCATTCTTTGTTTATAGCCTCTTCACCTTCCAACTTGGTCACTTTCATTGAGGCCTGAAATCTATTGCTGTCTCTACCTTCTCTGTCCCTTTCTGTTAACACATTTTTCCTATTCAACTTAGCTTCCATGGACTGTGATGTCAATTATTCCCTTGACAGAATGTTAAAAAGTCCCTTATCCCATTATCCTTTTATCATATCAACCTGAAAAACCCCTACTGTGGATGGCTACAACTATCACACACTATACTGGTACCCTAGCTACCAGGAACCTGATACTAATTATTTCCTCTTTCTGGAGTATTTTTACCTTCTCTTTTTCTACAAACTCCTTCCTTTCCAACAGCATTCCTTAGGACTCTCCAAACAAACAAATGAAACGGTCTCTCAGTCTGATCGCTTAGCCCCTTCTTCCTTTTCAGGCCAGTCTCATTAAGTAAATTATCTGAGTTTACTGTCTCCATTTTGTTATTTCCACACACAGTGTGGCTTCCTGTCATCTGGCTTCACTCAGCATCATTTCAAAGGAGGTGTTCTAATTCAGGTCACCAGCTACTTCATGTTACCAAATCTAAAAAATACTCTAGTTGACTTCTTAGCAGCATTGACACACAGTAGTTCACCAGTTCTATTTGAAATACTCTTCTTTTGCTTCCATGATATCATATTATTCTGGATTATGTGTGGCTTCTCCTAAGTGTTGCTTCTCATTATCCTTTCCTGGACTCTTCACTTTTCTTGCTCTGTACATATTAGAGCCTTTCAAGGCTTCATCCATAGCTCTCTTCTATTTTCATTCCTTACTTTTCAGTTTCTCTTATCCCATCCCAAGACTTCAGTTACCCACTTTTTTTGGTAGGCCTGTGAATCTCTACTTCCATCTCTAACTTCTCCTTTGAGCTCCAGATTAATCTATTTAACTCTTCATTTGACATCTCCACTTGGAGGCATCACAGCTTCAACAATGTCAAGTAGCATAATTCTTTACTGAGATAGCACACTATAAGTACGATGACCATAAAATTAGTAGTCCATATTGGGAAGTTATTGAGAGTAAAAGGGGGTGTTATTAAGAATTATTCTTTTTAAGACTAAAAAAGCAATTTTAAGTTTATAACAAAATTAAGAAGGAGTTATCGATATTTCCTCTATCCTCCCTATCACCACACATGCATAGCTGCTCCATTATCAACATTACTCACTAGAAGTGTACATATTTTACAAGGATGCATCTACATCAATATATCATGATCATCTAAAGTTCATAGTTTACCTTAAGGTTCCCTCTTAGTGTTGTATTCTATAGGTTTGGAAAAATGTATAGTGATGTGTATCCATCTCTTGTGTCATACAGAATAGTCACATCCTAAAAATCCTCTGTGATAGAGCTATTCATTATTCTGCCCCCAAACCATTGATCTTTCTATTGTCTCCATAGTTTTCCCTTTTCCTTTTCATATGGTTGGAATCATATGACATGTACCCTTATGAGACTGGCTTTTTTTTTTTTACTTAGTAATACATATGTAAGATTCTTCCAATCTCTTCATGACTCAATAGCTCATTTCTTTTTAGTGCTGAATAATATCCCATTCTCTGTTCATACCTCTGTTTGTTGATCCATTTCCCTAATGAGGGACATCTTGGTTGCCTCAAGTTTTGGTAATTATGAATAAAGCTATTCAAAATAGCCACGTGCAAGCTTTGTGTAGACAAACATTTTCAGCTCCTTTGGGTAAATACAAATGAACATGATTGCTGGATCAGATGGTGAGAGTATATTTAGTTTTGTAAGAAACTGTTCAACTGTCTTCCAAAGTGGCTGTGTTTTTTTGCATTTTCACCAGCAGTGTGTGACAGTTCCTGTTGCTCTACATCCTTCTCAGGATTTGGTGTTGTCAGTGATCTGACTTTGGCCATTCATACAGGAGTAAGTGGTGTTTCATTGTTGTTTTAATTTACGTTTATCTGATGACATATGCTAGCTGAACATCTTCTTTGCTTATTTGCCACTTGTATGTCTTCTTTAATGAGATGTCTATTAAGGTGTTTGGTCCACATTTTAATTGGGTTGCTTCGTTTCTTATTGTTGAGTTTTAAGAGTTCTTTATATATTTTAAATAACAGTCACTTAATCAGATGTGTCTTTTGCAAATATTTTTTTCCAGTCTGGATTTTCTTCTGATTCTCTTAGTATTGTGTTTTGCAGAGCAAAAAATACTTCTGCTTTTTGCAGAAGCTTTTAATATTGATAAAGTTTAGCTTATCAGTTGTTTCTTTTGTGGATCATGTTTTTGGTGCTGTATCTAAAAAGGCATCACCATACCCAAGCTCATCTAGCTCAGCACTTTGCATTTAGGTCTGTGGTCCATTTTGAATTAATTTTTGTAAAGGTTGTAAGGTTTGTGTAGGTTCATTTTTTTTTCTTTTGCAAGTAGATGTCTAATTGTCCAGCAATACTTATATGGATCTATTTTTGGACACTCTATTCTGTTCCTTTAATTTCTTTGTCTATTTTTTCACCAATACCACACTGTCTTTATTACTGTAGTTTTATGGTAAAGTCAGGTATTTCCAATCTTCCAACTTTGTTTTTCCTTCAATATTGTGTGAGCTATTCTGGCTCTTTTGCCTTTCCATATAAATTTCAGAATCAGTTTGTCAATATTCATTAAATAAGTTGTGGGGTTTTGACTAGCATTAAATTGAATCTGTAGATCAAGTTGGGCAGAACTGACATTTTGACAGTATTGAGTCTTCCTATCAATGAACATGGAATATCGTTCAATTTATTTAGTTCTGTGATTCCTTTCAATTTTTTTCTTTCATCAGTTTTGTAGTTTTCCTCAAATAGGTCTTGTACATATTTTTTAGATTTATACATAACTTTTATTTTGAGGGATGCTAAGGGAAATGCTGATGTGCTTTTTAATGTAAAATTCCACATGTTCGTTTCTGGCATTTATCTTTTATATCCTATATATATATAAGGAAGTGATTTACTTTTGTATATTAACCTTGTATCCTGCAACATTCCTTTAACTGCTTATTAATTCCAGAAGTGTTTTTGTTTGATTCTTTCAGATTTTCTACATAGATAATCATGTCACCTGAGAACAAAGACAGTTTTATGTCTTCCTTCGCAGCCTATACACTTTTTATTTCCTTTTCTTGCCTCATTGCATTAGCAAAAACTTCTTGTGCAATGTGGAAAAAGAGTGATGAGAGGGGATATCCTTAACTTGTACCTGATCTTGGCAGGAAAGGTTTCATGTCTCCCCATTAAGTATGTTGCTAGTTATATTTTCTTTTCTTTGCTTTCTTTTTTCTTTTGCTTTTTTTTTTTTTTTTTAGAAAGTCTTTATTAAGTTGTATTAAATTGAGAAAATTCACCTTTATTGCTGGCTTACTGTGAGATTTTTGCTCATGAATGGATATTGGATTTTGTCAAATGCATTTTTTGCATCTGGTCATATGATCATGTAATTTTTCTTTCTGATACTGTCAATGTGATGGATTATATTAGTTCAATTTTGAATGTTGCACCAGACTGGAATACATGGGGTACATCCCACTTGGTCATGGTAATATTTTGTTGAGAATTTTTGCATCTGTGTTCGTGAAAGATAATAATCTGAGTTTTCTTGTAATGGCTTTGTCTGGTTTTACAATTAGGGTAATGCCTCCCTCATCAAATGAATTAGGAAGTATTCCCTCTGCTTCTCCTCTCTGAAAGAGATTGTAGAGAAAAAAATTGTAGAGAATTTATCCTTAAATGTTAGAATTCACCAGTGAACTCATACATACGGGCTTTGCTTTCTATTTGGGATGTTATTAATTATTGATGCAGTCTTTTTTTAAAAAAAAAAAAAGATTTTATTTATTTATTTGATAGAGAGAGACACAGTGAGAGAAGGAACACAAACAGGGGGAGAGGAAGAGGGAGAAGCAGGCTTCCCGTGGAGCAGGGAGCCAGATGCAGGTCTCAATTCCAGCACCCTGGGATCAAGGCTCGACCTGAAGACCTGAGGACAGGCACTTAACGACTGAGCCACCCAAGCGCCCCTTTTAACTAATTTTTAAAAAGATTTTATTTGAGAGAGAGAAAGAGAGAAATGGTGAGAGAAAGTGAGTGAGTGTGGGAAAAGAGCGAGAAGCAGGTTTCCTGCAAGCAGGGAGCCTGATGTGGGGCTTGATCCTGGGTCCCTGAGATCATGAGCTGAGCCAAAAGCAGACATTTAATTGACTGAGCCACGCAGGCACACCTCTGCTCTAATTCTTATTATTTATTTTATTCTGCTTACTTTGGATTTAATTTGCTCTTCTTTTTATAGTTTTCTAAGTTAGAAGCTTAGATTATTGATTTTTTTAAATCTTGATTCTTTTCTAAATGTGCTTTTGATACTTACAATTTCTTTTCTAAACACTGGTCTTTTTTTTTTTTCCACATCCTACAAATTTTGATAAGATATGGTTTCATTTAGTTCAAAATATTTTTCAATTTCTTTTGAAATTTCTTCTCTGACTCATATATTTTTAGAATGATTTATTCTCCACACTTTGGGGGATTTTCCAGATATCTTTCTGTTACTGATTTCTAGTTTAATTCCACTGTGGTCTGAGAGAGCAGATGCTATATGATTTCTATTCTCTTAAATTTGTTAAGATGTGTTTTATGACCCTGGAGATTGTTTTTCTTGGTGAATGTTCCATGTGAGCTTTAGAAGGATCTATATTCTGCTCTTGTTGGGTGTAGTCTAGAGATATCAGTTGTACTGGTATTGTGGAGTTCAGCTATGTCCTTTCTGATTTTCTTCCTATTGGATCTATTTCTTATAAAGATTTTTTTTTTTAAAAATTATTTATTCAAGAGAGAAACAGAGAGTGAGCAAGCACTATTTGGGGAAGGGGGCACAGGGAGAGGGACAAATAAACTCCTTGCCAAGCAGGGAACCTGACATGGGGCTCGATCCCAGGACCCCAGGATCATGACCTGAGTTAAAACCAGACGTTTAACTGACTGAGATACCCAGGAGCTCCTGTCCGTTTCTTAGAAGGGTGTTGAAGTTTCCAGCTATAGTAGTGAATATATGTATTTCTTACTGCAGTTCTGTCAGTTTTTGTCATAGCTTGTTTGATACTCTGTTGTTAGGTGCGTACATGTTAAGATTTCTTATGTCTTTTTGAAGAATTAACTTCTTTATCATTATACTTCCCTTCCTTATTCCTGGTAACTTTTCTTGCTTTGAAGTGTGTTCTGTCTGAAATTAATATGGTTACTCCTGCTTTCCTTTGAATAGTATTAGCTAATCAAAATGGTTGATTTTCCTTTATCTATTTACTTTCGGTCTATATGTTTCTTTATATTTAATAGATATATTAAATATATATAAAGTATATTTATATATATTTAAAATATATAAATATATAAAAAATATATATTTAAAGTGGATTTCTTGCAGGCAGTATATAGTTGGTTTGTGCTTTTGATTCATTCTGGTAATCTCTGGCTTTCATTTGGTGCACTTAGACCTTTGGCATTTAAAATGGTTATTGGTATAGTTGGATTAATATCTATTATATTTCTTACTGTTTTCTATTTATTGCCATTGTTTTTTGTTCTGTTTTTTTTTTCTCTTTTTCTGTCTTCTGTGGTTGGACATTTTATATGATTATGCTTTCAGTCCTTTATTAGCATGTTAGTTATACTTCTTTTTTACTTTTCTAGTGCTTGCCCTGGAGTTTATAATAGAAATTTACAACTAATCCAAGTTCACTTTCATATAACACTAGACACATTACAGGTAGTATTGATGTACCTTATAATAACCAAAATAATTCCAGTTCCTTCCTCTTGTTCCTTATATCATTGCTGTCGTTCATTTCACTTATATAAAAGCATACACATATATACATAAAATATAGACATAAGAACACATAAGTATATTGTTACTATTATCAATTAAGAATAAGAAAAGTAATTTTTTTATTTTCACTTATTTCTTCTTTGATGCTCTTCCTTTCTTTAAATATATTCATGTTTTTTACTTGTTTTCCTTATCTCTAAAGAGCTTCTTTAATATTTCTTATAAGGCAGGAATACTGGCAGCAAATTCCCTCAGTTTTTGTTTGTCCGAGGAAGTCTTTATTTCTCCTTCACTTCTGAAAGATAATTTTGCAACATATAGAATTCTAGGTTGGTGGTTTTTCTTCTCCCCTCAACACTTTGAATATATCACTCTACTCTCTTCTTTTTTGCTTGGTTTTTGAGGAAAAGTCAGAAGGATTCTTATCTTTTTTCTTGTATAGATAAGGTGTTTGCATTCTGAATTTTTTCTTCATCTTTGATTTTCTGTAATTTGGAGATAATATGCCTATCTATGGTTTTTTGGGGCATTTATCCTGATTGGTGTTTTCTGAGGTTCCTGGGTCTGTGCTTCGATGCCTGACATTAATTTGGGAGATGCCCAGTCATTATTGTTTCCAATTATTTCTTCTGTTCCTTCTTTCTTCTTCTGGTATTCCCGGTGTGCATGTGTTACACCTTTTATGGTTGTCCCATAATACTTGTATATTCTGGTTTTTTTTTTTTTTAAGTCTTTGTTCTCTTTGATTTTTTTAGATTTCAAAGATTCTACTGATATATCCTCTAGCTCAGAGATCCTTTCTCAGCCATGCTGTCTACCATGACCATTAAAGGCATTCCTTATTCTGTTACAGTATTTCCGATCTCTGGCATTTCTTTTGGATTCTTTCTTTAGGGTTCTTTCTTAGGATTTCCATCTTTCCCCCACACTACCCATCTGTTCTTGCATGCTCTCTACTTTATCCATTAATGCCCTTAGCATTTTAATCATAGTTTTATTTTATTATTATAATTTTGGGGCGGGGGAAAGGGAGAGAGAATTTTAAGCGGGCTTCATGCCCAGTGCAGAGCCTGACACAATGCCCAGTCTCATGACCCTGAGATCATGACCTGAGACAAAATCAAGAGTCAGATGCTTAACCAACCCAGCCACCCAGGCACCCCAATCATAGTTGTTTTAAATTCACAGTTTGATAATTTCAACATTCGTGGCATATCTAATTCTGTCCCTTCAGACTGTGTGTTTTGCCTTTTGGTGAGCCTTGTAATTTTTTCAATAGCCAGACATGATCTTCTGTGTAAAAGGAGCTGCTGTCAGCAGCCTTTAGTAATATGGTATAGTAATGAGGTATAGGGGGAGGGGAAGCAATCTATAGTCCCGTGATTAAGTCTCAGTCTTGTAGTGAGCCTCTGGACTGTGAACATCACAAGGTTCTCAGTTCTGTCCCTGCCCATTCCTCCCTCCCCTGCCCCCAGCCCTTAGGTAAGACAGGATGGCTAGACTAGTTTGGAGCTGGATATTTCCCTTTGCCAGGTCAGTTAGGATCTAATAATACTTATGCAGGTTAGGCTCTGGTTAACTAGTTTCCCCTGAGAGCAGGCCTTGTTAAGATAACAGATTGATCTGGTGGACTCCTTTGGCCCTCCCCCTGCTGGAATCACAAGGGGATTTTTCTTTGATATTTGCTATCACTGGGTCCCCCTGCAGTTTTTAACTCTTAGAGTTAACCACAGTGAGCCTCCAGCAGTTTATTAGTTCCAGTTCAGGTTTTCTTACCCTCAATAAGTCTTCTTGAATAATAAGCTTAAACCAGAACTGTGCTAGGACTTATGACTAATTTTAAGGAAATAACTCATTTACATATGTAAAAAAATCTGTAATTTTGATATAGATTTGAGTTAGTTATAAAACTATCTGAGGCCATTCCCATTTCAGTGTTGTACACATGTTTTTTTCCCTAGCCAAAATAAACTACCCATTTCATTTCCTTTTTTGTGGTTAGATTATTTTGATTCTTCAAATCCTTCTTTTTTATGGTGTTAACCTACAGTTACTCTAGCCCATAATGATCTTTTTGATACCTTATAGCACTTATATTTTTAAACAAACTGTTTGGCAGTTGAGTATGTCTTCTTTCATATTTATTTATTTATTTGGTGCTTGTTCTAAGTCTTGCCTTTTTTGCATGTCAGAATCATTGAGAACAGTAACTGTCTTTATTTTCCTTTGTAATACCCATAGGACCTAGCACAATGGTGGGTGCATGACAATAGGTGTTTGTTAATTTGCTGAGTGATTGGAATGTATGAAATGAATCGTGAAGCTGAGATTTCCATATTACATTTCATTTTGATTTTACCACTCTACATAACCTAAGAATGTTTACACATCTCCTGAAATGCACTCAAGCTAATGTATTGTTCTGTATTACAAATGATATCCATGCCAAGAAAGGATTGATATGGAACAGTATATCTCTTGCTGCCACTTCTGTTTCCTATTAACAGTAAATGCATGTAGGCCTATAGATGGCTCTCCGCCATGAATTGCATCATTTACTTTGGCTTTTAATATGCCTCCTGGCCTTTCAGTTTCTGTTCTCAGCAGGCAACCTCACTCAAGCTGAATCCTCTAATATTTGTACCCAGATAAATGCTTAGAGAGCTGTGAAAGATTGTCTTTCTTTGCTTCTGCATGGTTTCAGATGAATGTCAATGACACATTGGAAAGTATATCATTCAAATGTAATTTAAAATATTGAATCATAATAATTTCCTAGAATTTATATTCTATTTTTTCTTTTAATGGACATGAATTTTTATATTGAGTTTTGTTGCCCGTATATGATTACTCCTGGGTTTTGTCATTGTCTGCCCTCAAAAGAGGAGGGGCGGTTCTCATCTGCTGCCAGACAGCAGGCACCGTGTGCAACTGTGCCTGAGCTTGGAAAGGCGAGCAGAAAAACAGAGAGAGGGAAAGTGTAAAATGATTTACAAAAATTTCCTTACCCATGTTAGGGGTGGGGTATGGCAAGGATGCTGGGAAGAAGGAAAATGCATATTTAAAGGTATTTGCTTTTAGTTAATCAAGGCTCAGAAGAAGAGAAAAATTTTTACTTTGTAATAATTATACATTTTTTGTGTTAATGATTATATAGATGAGCTGAGCAAATCTTTTTAGGGCTTTTTTTTTCCCTTTCAGGATCCTTTGTGTTAAAGAGACTCATACTGCATATGAGATAAGGATGAAGAAAATCAAATTTATTTTCACAGAGAACATTTTTCTTCACAAATTTTTTGTTTGTAAAATAATAGGTATTTTTTCAGGAAATAAGACTTCATACTTAGAAATGCATTTGTAAATCTTATAGATTTTTTTGAAATTCTATATGCCCATAAGAATGGTAGTTTTGATTCTAAATTCTCTGCTGAAAAATATTTCAGCAGAGAATTGAAATTGAATGATTAATTTATACATTCTGCTTTATTGGTATATTAGTGAAAGCCCCTGGTAATTGCTCAGGGAAGAGCAATCAAACAGCAATTCCTTTAACTATATGAGTCTTAATTCCATTATTATTATTTTTAAAGATTTTATTTATTTATTTATTTGATAGAGCCAGAGAGCAGGAGCTATGGGAGGGGCAGAGGGAGAGGGAGGTGCTGGCTCTCGGCTGAGCAGGGAGCCTGATACCTGGCTCCATCCCAGGACTCTGAGATCATGACCTGAGCCAAAGGCAGACGCTTAACTGACTGAGGCACCCAGGTGCCTCTAATCCTATTATTGATCTAATTTAGAATTATTTTTATCTATTAGAAATTTAAAAAATTAAAAATGGGTCATAATTATTGTGTTAAGATACTGGGATCAGAATAATCCTTCTGCCCTCTCCCTACCATTTGAGAAAATTCTATAGACAAACATTTAGGTTTACTCATTCATTCATTCATGAATGACTCATCATTTTCTGTTTTTTTCCAGATGGTATACCTTGAGAAAGACATTTGAATATTCATTTGTATGTGTTGCACATCATTCTGTTGTTATTTTGACACTCTCCAGGGAGTAGTGTGTTCCAAATTCTATCATTAACATGCAAATAAAATTGTGATAATAAACACAATGCTATAATCAGGGAATTCAAAGAATGTCTTTGTTTTTCAATGTAATTCTGTCAAAAATATGGTCTCAGGTCACATACCTCTTCACTATGTCTAATGAGACTAGTTTAATGTGACTGTGTAAGAGATGATCAAAGAAGGTAGGGGAGTTAGGAGTTGGGAGAGGATTAGGATAGGGAAGGAAAAAAAATTAAAACAAAGCAGTTGGCCAACACTTCTGTTAAAAAGCAAATGTACAGTTGGGAAACACGGTAGTATTTATGATTAATCTAAACAGCAGGATAGCTCAGACTCAAGCTTAGACTGGAAGTACAGTATTGCCAAGTAAAAGAACTAAGGCCAAATCCACAACACTCTCACTGAGCCATTCATAGCTCTGTAATTTAACTTTGCCTTACCCTTTTGTTAATAACTTTGTTTTTGCAAAATAAATAATTTTGTGACATGAAGTAAATGGCCTTCTAATATTAAGCCAGAAGATTTTGGAGAGGAGTGGAGAGAGAAACAAAAATTAGAAGACTGAAAATGCCTAGTCAGAGGCACCTGGGTAACTCAGTTTAAGTGTCTGCCTTCTGCTCAGGTCATGATCCCAGAACCCCAAGAAACCCCTTCCCCACAGCATCTAGCTCCTTGCTCAGCAGGGAGCCTGCTTTTCCTTCTCCTGCTCCCCCTGCTTGTGAGTGCTCCCTCTCTTGGGCGCTCTCTGTCAAATAAATAAATAAAAATCTTTAAAGAAAAAAGAAGAGAAAATGTTTAGTAAGAATGTTCTGTAAATTTGGGCAGCTGCTAATCCAAGCAAAGAGATAACTAATTAAACATTCTCTGTTGCTCTGCGGTTTTTCTTTTGCTTAATTTTTTTTTCTCTTTCTCTAACATTTTGGTTTTAGCCTGGCTTTATTTTGTAAATTGTGTCTGTTAAAAGTGGCATTTTCTTGGAATATTTATCACCATTGTTCTTCTGTGTCAGACTTTGTCCAGTGTTGTTAGTTTTCTCTTACCAGAATAGCAATCCAAACATAAGCTGTCTTTTTTTTTCTCTGCTTAACTTAATGTAAAACTAATTAGAGTATGAGCTGAAAA
The DNA here is from genome assembly GCF_022355385.1 of Mustela nigripes. Lineage (NCBI taxonomy): Eukaryota > Metazoa > Chordata > Mammalia > Carnivora > Mustelidae > Mustela > Mustela nigripes. The sequence continues at coordinate 137,655,226 of NC_081558.1, read as the reverse complement.
CATAGTATGTTTATGCCTTTGAAAAATTAACTTTAGTATAACCTGTTTTATAGCTCCTATCTTCTAAAAAGGAAAGTTTTATTTTCTTGTAAATGCTAAATCATAGACTTCTTTTTAACCTTATTTTCTTTGGCTAGATATTTTATTCACTTATATCTTTATATCTACAAGAATAGGTTATAATTTTCTTCATTTCCTATCCTCTTTTAAAGGGAAGAAAAGTTGTCTATTGAGGTAGAACTAAAAATTGTCAGCGAATTAGAAGCCAGTCATTTAGTACCTCATTTACACTGTTATATTGGCCTGGTATTTTATGCTCTTATGGGAAGGAAGACTACAATTAGAGAGCTTTCTAGGTTTGATAAGAATTATACTAAAAATAAAAATGTATGTTTCACATAATTATAAGCATGATTTGTTTTTCGCAGTGGAAAAAAAATAGGAACAACCACCACCCCTGTGCCTCTTTCCTCCAGTGCTTTTCTCTTACCCACGTCTGAAGTCAGTTGGGAGGCGGCTAGAAGGAGATGAAAGCGATTTGCTGTGGAAGCTAGAATATTAAGTGCTTTGGCAAGCATTTAGATTTCTCTCTCAGGAAGAAAGGAGTAGCATGCCAAATTCTTACCCTGCTGAAGGACAGAGACTAACTGGGGTTGATTCTGAAAACATTTTTTTTGCCCATGAAAACAAATGACTGTGAGAATTACCACTGAACTCTTTCCCTCTGTCAACCCCTGGGTTTTGCAAGGGGATTTTAAAAAGACGTATATTTGGAAATATGTGTAAATTTAGCTTGGTGGTTCACTTTTCTTCATATGCATAACATTTGTGGTTCTTAGCCATTGCTCTCTTTCCTTTTTTGGTAATGCCATTTCCCACTCTTCAATTCCTGTCTATTGCTATTAAGTATCAATTTAATTGAAGCAGAATTCAAATTACAATATGCAATAAAAACCCATCTTCTAAAATAATATGCAAAGCAACAATCAAATGTACAAAATCAGAGCAAAATATCATCCTCTATATATTAGTAGCAGGATAAGAGTCAGGCTGCATGGGTTCAAATCCCAGCTTAGTCACTTGTGTGCCTTATTGTAGCTTTCTTATGTCTCTGCCTCTCTATTTCCTTATCTAACAAGTGGGGCTGATAAGGGATCTACCTCCTAGGAATATTGTGATGTTTACTTAAAGGACACAATGAAGAGAAGTGAAATCTGAGAAATTATAACAAAATCGGCCCAATATATAATGTGTGACCTCGGCATTCAGTTGTTTGCCCAGAGCAATCCAAATTAGTAGGTATCTAAATGGTAGAATATTTTGTAAGTGCTCAATTTTAATTCATGCAAGTACATATAACTAATAAAACCAGACAACAAAGTACTGTGTGATTTAATACTTCATGGATTAGTGTTAGTAATCCCCCAAGCCTAATATTATAATTTTTATTTATTTCTAAATTTAAGCAGTTCATATTTAGGTTTTTCTATACTGAAGTTTTAAAGGAAGGTATTATGTTAATATTTCCATCATAAATAATGCAGACAAACTTCAGCCCAGCCTTTTTTCCCCAACTATCAGAAATTCCCTGTTAGTGTATTTGAAATAAAATTGCAATTTAGCATTATATATACCAGGCAACTCTGAGGCCTCTCTGTGCTGTCAAATGTCAGTATTTTGAGACTTCCCCTAAGTAACACTCTGCCAGCATTACTTTGACAGAAGGATGGAAGAGAATAGGCAGCAACTGGGTATAGGCAGTTATTTTCTAAAAGCTATGCTTCTTTTTAGCAGAGGACTGTAGTATTGGAAGCCAGTAAGCATTTTTCTGTTTGTTTACATTATTACACTCTAGAAGAATTTTAATTTGGAGAAGTGCAATCCAAGATTACTTAAGGGTAAGAAAATGTATACATATTTGCCTTTTGAGGTTACAGGATTCTATACTTAAGAAATTATTAGTACTACAGGTTAGGCCTAGTACTGTCTAGCTTATAGACAGAGTAGAAGAATGAAGGGATCATGAACATTTTTAATCTAAATGAGGGAAGGAAAGGCTTAAAGGGCTAGTAATGGAGAAGCATAAGGTGATTGTTTTGTGGCATGCCACATTAGATTAGGTGTTAGTGAAGGTCACCTGAGGGGCCAGATTGTCATCTCAGAGAACGGTTAGAGTAAGTGGTGTTTGTCACCTTCCTGAGCTCAGCTGAGCTTGGCTCAGTTTCTTAAGTTTCTCAGTACTAGAAGGGGCTGGGACCTGGAATTACACTTAACCCATTTTGGCTATATCAGGTGCTGAGGAAAACAGCCTCAGCTTTACACACTGTGAAGGTATAGTCTTCCACTACCACTGCCCACACCACACTCCCATACACACCCTCCTTGAGTTTCTAAGGTTGACGTATCTGGATAAGTAGTTAAGAAGAGAAAGTTAAAGGCAAAGTACTAATAACCTGCCCCAACAGATAGCAGGATTCATGTTTATAAATCTGGAAAGTCTAAATCTCTCAATCACTGATAATTAGAGAAAGCTGAATTGCAAGATTGTGGTCTTGGCCTGGAAAGAGAATATTAATGATCTGGTCTTTGATCCAACAGAAGACAAGATTACAACAAGCAGATAAAAGCCTATTGATTAAAGGAGGATAAAGGAATCAGCACAAGAATGACTGGGTGTGGAGAAGTGGACAGGGTTGTTGGATTTATGTCTGAAGTCAGAATTGGTCCTGATGAGAAGGGGAAAGAGGGGAAGAGAAAAGGCACAATGGTTGGAGGTCAAGTTGAGTATCTAAGTAGGGAAATCATATGGCGGTAGCTGTGATCATGGTAAAATAAGTGTGACTGATATTATCAATCAATAGGAACATGTATAAATTGAGTTTTATAGGAGAAAAAAGATTCTGGAGAGGACAGACTGGAGAGGAGAGGGAGGTTCAATGACATAAATATTTCTATGTCTGGGCAGCAATTTCTTTTGCTTTGTTTTGTTTTGTTTTTTGTTTTGTTTTTTAAAGATTTTATTTATTTATTTGTCAGAGAGAGAGAGAGGGAGAGAGAGTGAGCACAGGCAGACAGAATGGCAGGCAGAGGCAGAGGGAGAAGCAGGCTCCCTGCGGAGCAAGGAGCCCAATGTGGGACTCGATCCTAGGATGCTGGAATCATGACCTGAGCCGAAGGCAGCTGCTTAACCAACTGAGCCACCCAGGCGTCCCTGGGTGGCAATTTCTTAGGTAATTTCTGGAGCCATCTTTCTAAAATGCTTATCTGACTCCTGCTTCAAATCTTCTAGGAGCCCTATAGCACTGAGGAAAAGTGCAAATTTCATAATGTGGTTCACATGATCTTCAGTTTGCTATCAATTCTTGTCACTCCACATGAACCACTAAGAATTAACCAGATTATAACATCTTATCTAAAACTTCTGTGCTTTGGCTAATTCCCTTCCTGAATTCCTTGCTTGTTTTGCCTTCCACTGCTTCACACTGACCTAACTCATCCTTTACCATTCAGCTTCCTTGACTGACCTCCTGAGCTCACATAAAATTATGTACGTGCCTGCTGTTACAGTACTTAAACTTTAGGGCTGATCAACCATCCAGTCTTCTGCGTAACTGAAGTTCTTTGATGAATGAGTAAATGCATGACACAGATGAAACCCTGAGTGGAGAGAATTATATCTAAGATAGCCCAGTTTGTTAGTTGGCTTCATTGAAGCCAACTTAGGCCTACTAATGATAGCTTCCTGTTTGCAGTGAGGGAGCCATCCAGAGACTCGCAAGAGATCCTTCTTGGCTGGTTTCTGTTTCTCAGTAGAGCCCTTTGTAGGATACTGGAGCCTTGTCAGGTCAGGATCTATAGGAGAATCTCTGCTATTGAAGGCCTCTGGAATTCTAATTATGCCTTTGCTGTCCTGGGAGGTATTAGGTTCTATTTTCTGGAGAGTGTAGAAATCTAAAAGAAATAATGTAGTTTCTGTCTTTAAGACCCTGGTGGAAGAATGGCATTGGAAAGACCTTCCCTAGTTCTAATTTTTATCATGGCTCTTAAAGTCCATGGTGTAAGCTATTTGGCAAATATCCGAAGATCAGATAGGTCAGACCCTGTGATTTGTTTGACGTTTTGACAAGTTGTGAGTATAAGATAACTCTGTTCTCATTGTCTCCCTTCATGTGTCTTTTGTATTGGTTTTACGGATCTTTAACAAGAAAAATATTAATATTCAACTTCACCAAAATGATAAGAATAGCATCTTTAGGTATGGTACTATCAATCTTCTCCCATAGTCAAAGAAACTTTCTGGGTCTGGAGTAGAAAATTGGTTGGGGGTGGGTAACATGCCCCACCCTTCCAGGTGGGCGAAGTTTGGGATACATTGACCTGTCCAAGGAGTCTTCCAAGTTGAGAGCAGTGGGCCAAGGATGAACTTAGATAGTCAGAAGTAAAGGGACAGGACCTGGAAACCAGCCTGATGATCAAGCAAGTTTGTAGGGCAGAGCTGGAGACAACCCCTAAAATAGTGTATATGAGAAGGAGGTTTTTGATGGACCAGACTCCATCCTGGGTATGAGTCCCCATAAAGGGAAGAGCTCATTTGGCCAGAGAGAGCTTCTGCAATAGTCACTAGAGAAAGAGGGACCTCTATTCTTGTTGTGAGTGCTATTTGCTCAACTTTCTGCCTTTTGCTAATACTTTCTGATACCCTTTTTAATTGAACATCATTTTCAGTAAAATTAATCATATAGAATGATTATAAAATTGATACTAAAAATACAACATTGCTCCTCAAAGTGTGTTCCAAGGGATTCCTAAGAAGTGCCATCGAAAAAGTATCATATGGCCAAATCTTAAGTTTGGAACATATTCCATATCCATCTTCTCTTGTTGATTCACTTTACATATTGGCATAGTAAAATCCCTAAGAAGTCTTACAGTACAAAAAAATCTGTTATTTCTAATTTTAGTTTACTATGAAACTATTTTTGGAGTGTGCTGAGGGCTTACTGTAGAACTTTGACAACACTAAAATAAGGGTTAATAAAATATTTGTTGTGACAAAGAAACTGCTAAAAATCAGGTAAAATTCCCTTGATTCAAACCAAAAGAAAATTGAGAAGCTGGAGCTAGGATTCCCCAAAAGGTTTAAATGAGAAAACACCTGTAATGTGTATTGCATTGGACCTTTTGTGGTTGGTGCTGGGTCATTTGTTGCTATTGTTACTGTTTTTGTTGTTTAATGGGAAAGGAGATGGTATGGGCTATTCTTGCCAGCCATATGAGAGAGAATTTGCTGTCTGTAGGGTAGATATCAGCTAATTTTTCAACTAAGGATCCACTGCAACTTTGGAGCAAACAGTCATAATCTTGCCCTCAAGATTTAGTATCTTCATCTTTAGTATCTTCGTTTAACATACTAGTAGAGGTTATAGCCTTTGCAGTCAGACAGCAAAATGAAATAAAAGGCATCTGAATTGGCAAAGAAGAAGTCAAACTCTTACTCTTCACAGATGACATGAAACTCTGTGGAAGACCCAAAACTCCAACCCCAGAATTGCTAGAAATCATGCAGGAATTCAGCAACATGGCAGAATATAAAATGCATAAAGTCAGTTACATTTCTATACACTAACCATGAGACAGAAGAAAGAGAAATTAAGGAGCCGATCCCATTTACAATTACACCAAAAACCGTAAGGTACCTAGGAATAAACCTAACCAAAGAGGCAAAATATCTGTACTTGAAAAACTATAGAACACTCATGAAAGAAATTGAGGAGGACACAAAGAAATGGAAAAATGTTTCATGCTCATGGATTGGGAGAACAAATATTGTTAAAATGTCTATGCTACCTAGAGCAATCTATACATTCAATGCAATCCCTGTCAAAATACCACTCAGCTTTTTTCACAGAGCTGGAACAAATAATCCTAAAATTTTTATGGAACCAGAAAAGACCCCAATAGTTGAAGGAACGTTGAAAAAGAAAACCAAAGCTGGAGGCCTCACAATGCCAGACTTAAAGCTATATTACAAAGCTATAATCATTAAGATGCTATGGTTCTGGCATAAAAACAGACACACAGATCAAGGGAACAGAATAGAGAACCCAGAAATGGAGCCTCAACTCTGTGGTCAACTAATCTTCAATAAAGCAGGAAAGCATATCCAGTGGAAAAGTGTCTTTTCAGCAAATGGTGTTGGGAAATTTGGACAGCCATATGCAGAATGAGACAGGACCATTTCCTTATGTGATATAAAAACGGACTCAAAATAAATGAAAGACCTAAATGTGAGACAGGAATCCATCAGAATCCTAGAGGAGAACACAGGCAGCAACTTCTGTGACCTCGGCCATGGTAGCTCCTGGCAATTTACCTCTCCAAAAGCAAGGGAAACAAAGGCAAAAATGGGCTATTGTGACTTCATCAAGATAAAAACCTTCTGCACAACAAAGGAAACAGACAAAACCAAAAGACAACTGACAGAATGGGAAAAGATATTTGCAAATGTCTTATCAGATAAAGGGCTTATATCCAAAATCTGTAAAGAACTTATCAAACTCAACACCCCCAAAAACAAAAAATCCAATCAAGAAATGGACAGAAGACAGGAATAGACATTTCTCCAAAGAAGACATAGGAAAGGCTAACAGACACATGAAAAAATGTTCAGCATCACTCAGCATCAGGGAAATACGAATCAAAACCACAATGAGATCCCTCTCCCACTGGTTGGAATATCTAAAAGTAACAAGTCAGGAAATGACAGATGTTGACAAGGATGCAGAGAAAGAGGAACCCTCTTACACTGTTGGTGGGAATGCAGTCTGGGGCAGGCACTCTGGAAACCAGTACGGAGGTTCTATAAAAAGTTGAAAATAGAGCTACCCTATGGCCTTGCAATTGCACTACTGGGTATTTATCCCAAAAATACAAATGTAGTGATCCGAAGGGACATTTGCTTCCCAAAGTTTTTAGCAGCAATGTCCATAGTAGCCAAACTATGGAAAGATCTGAGATGTCCATCCACAGACAATGGATACACCACACACACACACACACACAGGAATACTACTCAGCCATCAAAAAAATGAAATCTTACCATTTGCAACAATGTGGATGGAACTAGAGGGTATCATAAGCTAAGCAAAATAAGTCAATCAGAGAAAAACAATTGTCATATGATTTTACTGATATGTGGAATTTAAGAAACAAAACAGAGGATCATAAGAGAAGGGAGGGAAGAATAAAACAAAATGAAATCAAAGGGAGACAAACCATAAGAGACTCTTATGGTTTCTTAAGAAACAGGGTTGTTAAGGGGAGGGGAGGACAGTGGAGGGATGGGGTAGCTGGGTGATGGACATTGAGGAGGGCACATGATGTAATCAGCACTGGGTATTATATGAGACTGATGAATCACTGATTTCTACCTCTGAATCTAATAGTACATTATATGTTAATTAATTGAATTTAAATAAAAATAATTTTAAAAGTTTTAGTATCTTGGTAACTGTCAGTATAAATTCTGATTTTTCTCTGTGGTTTGTTCTATTTCTTTTCTCTCTGTTTATCTCTCTGTGTATAATACATATTTTTCATTATGCAAAATAAAAATGTAGTTCATTTAATCTAAAGAATTCCTCAAGTGAATGTCAGGCAACCACTTTATGTAATTTTCAGAGAAAAAATATTTGAGATAGCCAAAAGCTCATTCAGATGGACTTTACAATAATTATAAAAACATCTAAAATCTTGCTAGTGAACTTTTGGAATTAGAATTTAGAATGGCAAGCTTAAATGCAGGTATCTCAAATAAGGGAGTGAAACAGGCTGGGGATGAATTAGATAGTAAACCAGAAAATGTATGTTCGTTAAGGAGGCAGCTGGCCCAGGAGATTGTTTTTGGGGGAGAATGTTGACCCATTGTTTCTTGATTTGTATATGTATGTATGTATGTATGTATGTATATATGTATATATGTATATATGTATTTGACAGGGAGACAGTGAGAGAGGGAATACAACCAGAGGGAGTGGGAGAGGAAGAAGCAGGCTTTCTGCTGAGCAAGGAGCTGGATGCAGGGCTCGAAGCAGTGCTCCATCCCAGGACCCTGGGATTATAGACCTGAAGGGAAGGCAGATGCTTAACAACTGAGCCACACAGGTGCCTCTGAATTACTTGATTTTTAAAGAAAAGTGGGGAATCTGGATCTTCTTGTAAAGTCTCTGAAATTTGAAATGGTGGTGCTCATGAGAAACCAAGCCAAATAAAGCATGTTCAGGGACTGGTTTGTAACTTCAGAATTGGGCAACTGTAAGACTGCATGCAGCAGAACCCAGGCAAGTCTTCATACCAGCTCAACTCTGGGTTCTGTTTATCCTTGAACCCTCTACAAAGAAATTGTGTAACAATTCTTATCCAACCCTATAATTGAGGTGTTTTTTGTCACCCTAATAAACATCTGCTTTAAGTTAGTTGGAGACCACGATGCCATTATTTGATGATCTATAAAAGTCATATTACATTTCTTAATGGCATTGTAATGAGAAAACTTTCAGTGTTAAGGCTACAGGATTTGAATTAGAAAATATTTAGTGAAACACCGATAACAGAAAAACTGACCAAAAATAAAGTAGGTTTGTTGACTATAAGAATATTTGGCTATTATATTCTTAAGTCATTTAAAAATTTGTGGTTGAAGAATACTTCATAATTTTATTTCCTTGGAGTGTGGCAGGCAATAAGTTGAATTTTGAACAAATACTACTACATTTCTTTTCCTTTTCTAACTCTTTGAATAGTAAAATAAAGTGCATGTAATATCTTGTCAAAAAGATTCTTTGGGCATTTTTAAATGTCACTACTGTATTAATGAAGATCATGGAATGATGTTTCAATTGGAAGTAACCATAATTACTCACAGCTTTTTCCTTTTTTTTTTTTTTTTTTAAATATTTGGAGAAGAAAATAAAAGTCTTTCTAACAAATTTTGTTTTCTTCCTTCCATTATGCCTGGGCAACCTCTTTCCTTTTATCTTCTCCCCATTTTCCTTGCCTGTTTTCAATAGCATTCGTAGTGCAGTTGGAGAATTCTCTAATCAGAAAGTTCTTCATACTTTCAAGGACACACAAAGAGCAGCTGGTTCCTTGCCTCTCTGACTCCTTTCATCTGCCTTCCTCCTTTACCATCTTTATCCTGCTGTAATGTAACTCTTCATGTTTATCCTCTCCCACAACTAACCCTGAATCACTAGAAGACTGGTGCCATGCCTTTATTTCCCAATCTTCAGCGATGCCTGTGTGCTATCATGTACATAGTGGGCATGTCATACACATTTTTGAGTAAATGATTTCTATTTTTGTTTTTCCTCCTTAATGTAATTACAGTTTTATCAGAAGGTTAAAAATAGTGACCTGAAGCTGTTACATATTCTCTTTTCCTTGATTGATGCAGATTTATTATTGCTTCAAACCTAAAAATGGGAAGAAAGGAAGCCTCAAATTTTAATGATTCTTTGAATATCTTACAGTTCTATGCATTATTTCTAGAAGCTCACATATAACTCTTGAACCTTTTCAAAGAAGAACAGATGTATAGACTAATGTTTAAAGCAACTAATGTAATCTAATTATACATTAGGAAATGGGCTATCATACTATCTTTCAAAGGCACTCATTTTTATTGCTTTAAACATTATAAATTATTTGCTATTTTTAAATTAAGTATCTTGTTTTTACTGTGCACATGATAGAATATTTGGAAAGTAGAAAGTAGATGAAAAAGATTGCTCTTAATGTCACTTCCCGAGGTAACTGATACTGGCTTTTGGAGTCAATCTCTTTTTTTAAAATGTGTTCAATTTATTACCCTAAAAGCATAAAAAAATCACAGTTTAAAAGGTATATTTTAATGAGAAAAGGAGATTTAGAAGCTGAATTTCACAATCAAAAGTTATTTTTTATAAGAATTTAAAAAAATCTTATATATAGCTATTTTACTATTATAGGGTGAAAAGAATAAATACATGTATTTTAGCTAAAAGGACATAAACCTAAATGTCACTGAGGAGCTCCTGAATAGTATGAAAGACTACACTAAAATTGAGTTTTAAGAAATTATTATGGGGCGCCTGGGTGGCTTGGTGGGTTGAAGCCTCTGCCTTCAGCTCGGGTCATGATCCCAGGATCCTGGGATCGAGCCCTGTATCGGGCTCTCTGCTCAGCAGGCGGGCCTGCTTCCTCCTCTTTCTCTGCCTGCTTCTCTGTCTACCTGTGATCTCTGTCAAATAAATAAACAAAATCTAAAAAAAAAATTTTTTTTTTTATATATGTCAGAACCACCAAGATTTAAAATATAGAAGCAAGGTCATCTGAGTAGCCAGCTCCTTATACAGGGTAGCTATGTATTCCTATATTTGGAGAACAGTGGCTCCTGTCCCTTTATTTAAGGTGTTAGCACTTTCATAGAGATCGACTTTTCACTAATAGCAGTCTTTGGAATGCAAATCATATTCCATGTAAACATACAGAATGATATCTAGCTTATATTTATAATAATTTTCATTGTTTATATTTTTAAAAATGTTATATAATTTGATATCCTGATATTTAAAAATCTAACACCATAATGGTAAGTATTTTTCTGTATTATTGCACACCTACTATAAAATTATTTTTAATAACTAAAATTGCCTTAGTAAATCAATTAATAATTTTTAATTAAAATGAACATTTGTATTGCTCTCAAATTTTTGCTACTGCAAATTACTAAGGTGATTGGCTTTCTTCAAGGCCAAAGAAAACAAAAAAGTTTTCTGTAGTTAGATCTGTTTCCTCAATTTAGATCCCAGCAGTGGAATTCCTGAGTCAAAGAATATGAATATGTTAAGCTTCTTAATCTATAGTTTCTAAATGCCTTACAAAAACAGACCATTAAAAATTTACACTCCCACAAATGATATAAGAGAATGTTGTTTCATTGTAATTTACCAATATTGGATTAGATACTCATTTTTTAAAAATCTTTGTTATTTTATTAGATTAAAATATTTTTAAAATGTTATTTACAATAGCCAAGATATGGAAGCAACCTCTAGGGCTCCACTGAATAGATAAATGGATAAAAGAGATGTGGGGAATGTGTGTGTGTGTGTTGGACTATTATGCAGCCCTAAAAAGAAAGATCTAAGATTTTGTCATTTATGACAACATGGATGGATCTAGAGGGTATTATGCTAAGAGAAATAAGTAGAGAAGAACAAAGGCTGTATGATTTTACTTATAATTGGAATCTAAAAAACAAAACAAATGAACATAGAAACAAACAAAAAACAGACTTAAATACAGAGAACAAATGTGGTTGCCAGAGGGGAAGTGGGTGGGGTGATGGGTGAAATTGATAAAGAGGATTAACAGTGACAAACTTAGAGTCATAAAAAAAAAGATGAAAAGTACAGCATAGGGAATATAGTCAATAATATTGTAAAAATGTGTGGTGACAGATGGTGTATATGTTTATAGAGATGAGCTCTGAATTATATATAGGATTGTTCAATCAATATGTTGTATACTGAAACTAATATAACATGTTAATTATACTTCACTAAAAAGAAAAGTCAAAGCCCCAAGGAACTGAGGGCAAGCAGTTTATGGCAAAAATTGTAGATTTGGATGAATGTAAGGGAATAATTTTTTCCCTCTACTAGGAGAGGTGAAGATCGTGTGAATTGAGGAAGTGAGAAAAAAGTGGAAGAGAGAGAGATTAGGCACTGGTTAGTGTCCCAGAATAGAAGAGTGTGTGATAGAGTCCTCAAATTAATCTGAACATCTAACAGCAAGAGGACCTGCACTCACTTCCCCTTGGTAACTCTGAAGGGCCCATGGAGACTTCCCAAGTCCTAGACAGTACAAAGTGTATTGGTTAAAGTGAGTTCTGCTGTAAGGGACAGAAACTCTACAATGAGAAATTCAAACACATATGTACTGTGTATAAATATATAATTATAATTAAAAATTATGAATATTTCAAGTTCCATTTCTCTGAATTTTAGTGGTGTACATTTTTTTCACTGTCTTACTCAGAATATTGCTTTCTTCCAAGTTGCCTGTTTATTGTCATGAGCTTATTTCGCTAAATGTTTTCCATTTTTAAGGTTTAGTAGAAAGCATTCAATCTTCAATCTAATTTTAGAACTTAATTGTAAGTTTGCTATATAATAGATCCTGAGCCATACACTATTAGTTAAAACTCTTAATTGGAGGTGCCTGGGTGGCTCAGTGGGTTAAGCCTCTGCCTTAGCTCTGGTCATGATCTGAGCCCCGCCTCAGGTTCTCTGCTCAGCAGGGAGCCTGCTCCCCCCCACCTCCCCGCCTGCCTCTCTGCCTACTTGTGATCTCTGTCTGTCAAATAAATAAATAAATAAATAAATAAAAACCTCTTAATTGTAAGTGACTAAAATCTAGCTTGAACCAGCTTGGGCAAAAAGTGTTTAATGGATCACCTTGGAAGGGCCTGTGAAACTAGGCCTCAGGAATAACCTGAACAAAGATCATGACTACCCCTAAGATTTTCTTGTCTTTCATCTCTGCTTTTCTTTGCATACTGGCTTTATTCTCTACCATTGCAGATTTACTTTTCTCCTTTCAGAAGGAAAAGCAGTTGCCCACAATGCCTAAGTTTTACTTCTTATATTTTCTGCCACCTGAGAGGGACTGCCTACTGTTTTCTCTCATGCAAAGGGAAAAACACATCGTAGAAAAGAGCTCTGGCTGACCCATTCTGGGGGAGGTGTTTCATCTATCTAGCCAGTGGAGTTGGGCCCTAGAACATGGAAACCTCTGTGGCAATCATATGAATAGTTGGAGCTTTCATAGTGGAGTGGAAAAAAATAATTCCTTGCAAAAAGTATCAATGATTCCATAGAAAAGAAATCATATTGGGTGGATAAAACAGTAGCTAACCATTTCATGAGAAAGAGAATATCCAGGGATTTTATATGCATTTCATCCTTTAGAGTTAATCAAAAGAAGAATATTTATCAATGCCTGCTGTTACCAAAACTGGGACAGAACCATTAGGGAAGTAAGAATTGTAAGTTCGTACAATAAAGAATAAATAATGTAATTATTTAGAGTACCTTAAAATGATGGTGGTGATATTTAAATGTGTTTTGCATGAACAGTGTGATTTTATTAAGAGCATTTTAAAATGATGGAAATTTCCATTTTTGTCCATATTGTCTTCTATGCCCCTTACCTTCAAGGAAAATATAGTAAAACATTTCTCCCCCATTTTGTGAAAATCTATATCAACCCTACAATACAGTATTATGTATTTGTTTGTTAAGTCAGGGTTACGATTTTTAACTTATGTACTAGTAAAGCTTAAGAGTATCATACTTAGTCAAAGGAAGATCTACTTAATAGACTATATATTAAAGAGGCCAGGGGAATTATTAATTACTGATTCCTGATTTCACTGCTATAGTCTGTTCAAATTTTCTCTTTCTTTCTGCTTTAGTTTTGGGAGGTTATGGTATTTATCAATTTAAAAAAATAAAAAATAAGTAAAGAGATCAAGGAAGAAATCAAAGACTGAATAAAGCTCAAATGTGGTTATTTTTACTTTTTTCAAATGAGATTAATTAAATGAAGTTAATTTATTTTTTTTTTGATTATTTAATTTTTTATTTTTTATAAACATATATTTTTATCCCCAGGGGTACAGGTCTGTGAATTACCAGGTTTACACACTTCACAGCACTCACCAAAGCACATACCCTCCCCAAT